>NC_080165.1:68580480-68775480 GCF_950295315.1 Erinaceus europaeus
TTTTTAAAAATTTAAAAAAAAAATTTATAAAAAGGAAACATTGAATAAACCATAGGATAAGAGGGGTACAACTCCACACAGTTTCCACCACCAGAACTCTGTATCCCATCCCCTCCCCTGATAACTTTCCTATTCTTTTTTATTTTTAATTTTTTCTTTATAAAAAGGAAACAATGACAAAAACCATAGGATAAGAGGGGTACAACTCCACACAATTCCCACCACCAGACCTATGTATACCATCCCCTCCACTGATAGCTTTCCTATTCTTTAACCCTCTGGGAGTACGGACCCTGCATTATTGTGGGATGCAGAAGGTTGAAGGTCTGGCTTCTGTAATTGCTTCCCTGCTGAACATAGGCATTGACAGGTTGATCCACACTCCCAGCCTGTCTCTCTCTTTCCCTAGTGGGGAAGGGCTCTGGGGAATCAGAGCTCCAGGACACACTGATGGGGTTGTCTGTCCAGGGAAGTCTGGTTGCATCCTGCTAGCATCTGGAACCTGGTGGCTGAAAAGAGAGTTAATATACAAAGCCAAACAAATTGCTGAACAATCATGGACCTAAAGGCTGGAATAGTGCAGATGAAGTGTTGGGGGGTCCTCCATTTTGTAGATAGCTAGTGTTGTTAAAATTCGTCGGCTCTATCTGGCCGGGCTAGCTTCACGGGCGGGTAACAGAGACGACCAGAGACATACGGCTGGGCAGGGAAGCTGTATTTCTTTATTCAGGAACAACGATTCATAAACTAAACCAAACTAATCACCAAACAGAACTCTGCTGTCTCTTTCCCCATGACTGCGCCAAGCACTCTCTGCAACTCTGGAACTCTCGGGGTTCCTTGGGGCGGGGCCAAGTGGGCCCGCGAAACTAGCAGGACTGATCCAATTCTCTTGGCGGGGGAGAGCTAGGACAATCCAATGTAAAGCATACAACAAGCTAGTAGGCATATTTTAGTTATATTTCAAAGGGCCTGTAGCTATACTAACATTTTTTTTTTTTTTTTGCCTGAACCTGAAATCTGATATGCAGGTGAATCCTAATTATTGTCTGGGGAGATAATGTAATGGCTGGAAAAAGGACCAGAAAGCTGGATCAGGGAAGAGAGTAGCTCCCTAATATGGGAAAGGGGTGTAAATATTGTAGACTGTAAACCCCATAGATTTGATGTGATCTGGGGCCCATAATTAGCTTAGGAGCTTGTATGACCTCTACATCCCTCTAGATCTGAGCTCACATTCTGTGGTCATGAGTAGGAACATTCCATGCTGCCCCAGTATCGACCCATCTTCCTCAGGTGTAGCATAGAGTATATTGTCCAGCCTCCCTTCGGAGGATGGAACATTCTCTACCATTATTGATCCAGGTTGAGGGCAAGGTCCTATGGGGGCCCACAAAAGGGTCTGTTTTCTTGTTCCTGATAGAGATGACTGGTAACAATGGAGAGAGGGATTTATTTGAGTTCTAGGCCCATCAAGTCTGTTTGGGAATCTCAGGACTCCCCAATTATGGCCCCAGCTTGTGGAATGGCCTGATAGTAGCTTTCCTATTCTTTAACCCTCTGGGAGTATGGACCCAAGGTCATTGTGGGATGCAGAAGGTGGAAGGTCTGTTTCCTTGCTGAACATGGGCATAGACAGATCAGTCTATACTCCCAGCCTGTCTCTGGTGTTTTCATTTCTACTGAATATATGTAGACTTTTCTTTTTGCCACTAAGTTATTGCTGGGGATCAGTGCCCGATCATCATCTCTGGCATTATGCTATTCCACTGCAGAATACTGTGCCCCAGTATGGTTCCATAGCCCCATGTCCACTTGGTCGATTCCAAATTATATTCCCCCATGAGGATAATTTCTGGAACCATCCGTTCCACCCCGGTTCCATGGCTGCCAGTTCTTAGCAACATTGCCCCACCAGATATTCGTCGGGATGCGGCATCATCTAAATTCATTTCCCACGTCTACGCTCAACCGGACCTGCCAATATACCCGGATATCTTCGCCTACCCTGTCCAACGCTTGACGTCTCATCATCCAATCTGGTCCCCTACGCCTACACTGAACTTCTCTGTTCCAGACTCTTGGAAACAGAATTGGCAGTCAGCTGAGGTAAAGAACAAACACCTCATTACAGACCCCTGCAAGCGTCAACCCGGCTTTGACCTAGCACGTTATGATTGGGCCCTCCTCAATCGCTATCGAACAGGCCATGGTCAGGTGCGCCGCTATGTTCCATCGCTGGGGAGCCAGAGTCGACCCGAACTGCCCCTGCGGCTACAGACAGACTATGACCCACATAGTCAATGACTGCCACCTCTCCAGATTCAAAGGAGGTCTCGAAACTTTACATCAGGCTCAACCTGACACTGTTGACTGGCTACGGAAGAAGGGCAAACGTTAGAAGAAGAAGAAGAAGAAGAAGAAGAAGAAAAAGAAGAAGAAGAAGAAGAAGAAGAAGAAGAAGAAGAAGAAGAAGAAGAAGAAGAAGAAGAAGAAGAAGAAGAAGAAGAAGTGCCTGCATGATTCCATTGTTTCTGGCCACCAATTTTTCCTTCCTTCTAGACAGTGGGTGAAAGAGAGGGAGAGAGAGAGAGAGAGAGAGAGAGAGAGAGATATTACTGCTCCACCACTTATGAAGCTTCCCCCTGCAGGAGCTCCCTTGTGGTAGCCAAGGGCTCAAACCCAGGCCCCTGCACATGGTAATGTGTGCACTCTACCAGGTGAGCCACCTGCCTGTCCAAGGCATAGCCATTTTTCTGGTTTCTATGTCCTAATAATGCAGCATAATAGCTATTTGCACAGCATTTACAAGATGTTATTATAAGTAATCTAGAGATGAATTAAAGCATGGAGGAGGACTACAGTGTTTACTTACATATACTGGAACATCTTATTTAAGGGGTCAGGAGAGACTTTAGTACCCATGTTGGGGGTGAGGGTAGTGTCCTAGACCCTCCCCACACAGCTACCAAGGGATGTCTGTATCCCTGTTACAAAAAGAGTTCTCACCAAGTTCATTTTAGTAGCTCTTTATAAGCCCCCTCAGACAACTATGACAAAGCAGGCCATTGTTTCAGGGTGGTGGCCCAGGGCAAGAGAGGGGCCTGCTAGTCTCTCACCCAGTCTTAAGGCTCTTCTCACTCATTGCTCACACAGCCCGGTCTGGAATGCTCTTTTATGATGGAATGCTCTTTTATGATTCACCCTGATTTATGGTGAGTGCCAGACTTTCTAGGACTTCTTCAGGCTCCCCAGGCAGGCCTGGCATCAAAGCCTCTGACGCCCAGTTTCCCCTCCAATGACCTTGCAGATTCAACAAATGCCAAGGACATTACCCATGCAAGCTCCAGGCTACCTTGGGCTTCTCAGGTGGTGGAAGTGAACTGGCAGCATCTCCAGAAACCCCTCAGGGGTCAGGCTTATAGTGGCAGTGTCCTTGAGTAAAGATCAAATAGTTTTTTTTTTTTCCTTAATTTCCCAATTGTCAGAAACTTAATTTTTATGTAATTAGAATGCACATGCAGGAAAAAAATTCAGGATGTATAAGTACATAGTTCATTGATGTTCTCTCTCTTTTAAAAATATTTTATTCATTGTAAAGAAACGGAGAGAATTGAGAGGGAAGGGGGAGATAGAGCAAGGGAGAGAGAGAAAGAGGCACCTACAGCACTGCTTTACCATTTGTGAAGCTTCCCTCCTGCATGTGGGCTGACTGAATCTGGATCCTTGTGCATTGTAACACGTGTGCTCAACCAGGTGCACCACCTCTTGGCATTTTTTTTAAATTGGAACTTGTGAGTTTTACATGCACCCCACTATCCAGATTGAGAAATAGACTGTCATTGCCTCCCACCATTCTTGCCTAGTGTCCCTCCCTTGTCACCCTGACCACAGGCAAGCACTCTTCCGCCTTCTATTACTGCCCTTAGGATTGGCTGCCTTTGGAACAATGGGTAAGTGGGATCACATCACAGCAGTCTGAGTCTTTTTTTTTTTATTCTGTCCAACACTAAAATTCACATGATTTGTGTGTGGTTTGTTCATTCTCATCATGTCATTGCATGGATTTGCTGTTTTGATTCCATTCCACCGAGAGTCATTGGGTTGTTTCCAGTTTTAGACTCTAGTGAATAATGTTCCTGTAAACATTCTTGCCCAGACCTTGTGGTATACAAGTACTATACTATAAACCCAAGAGTGATGTCCCCATGTCAGAGGGTGCACACTGCCAGTTTTCCACTCACTGGATCTGTTTATGCTCCCGGCAGCAGTGTGTGAGGGCTTGTTTCTCCATATTCTTACCCACAGCATTATCAGGGGTTTTCATTTGACCATTCTGGTGATCAAAATAATCTTCAAACCATAAATATTGAGTCACAAAGATCACATTCCTGCTTCCAGCTTGAACACTTTCTCCAATATTTGGTCACAAAGACAGTCTTAAAATTATATTTATTTCTCAACGCAATGAGTACCATCTCGGCATACTTAACTCAGACTGTGGCCAGAGACGTCAGGCGTGGAATGTCAGCCATTCAGCCTCATTGCTTGGGCGAGACCTTTCCTTTCAAAGGATTCTCTAATTCCATTTCTGGTGGGCTACTTCCTAACAAAGTCCCTTAACCTAGATATAGACCAGGTCCCATGAGATAGGGTATATGTTCACATGTAACCATAAATTAGGGCAAAATATATACCTGAAAGCAAAAGTGTACAATAGTCTGCAGTGAGTCAGTATATGCAGCAAGCAAGTAGAAAGACCTAAAAAGACACCATAAAGTTCCTAATGAAGTAGTGTCTACTTAGACTTAGATACCCTCCTCACTTACCTCCTATTACACTTCCCTTAGTCACTCCAAACCTAACCATATCAAAGTAAAGACTACAAAAATCTGAATAAGGGCAAGGGACTTTATATATATTTATTTACTTTCCCTTTTGTTGCCCTTGTTGTCTTTTTATTGTTGTTGTAGTTATTATTGCTGTTGTTCTTGATGTTGTCATTGTTACATAGGACAGAGAGAAATGAAGAGATGAGGGGAAGACAGAGGGGGAGAGAAAGACACCTGCAGACCTGCTTCACTGCCTGTGAAGGACTCCCTTGCAGATGGGGAGCTGGGGGCTCAAACTGGGATCCTTACGCAGGTCCTTGGGCTTTGTGCCACATGCACTTAACCCACTGAGCTACCACCCGACTCCTGAGATGGGCATACTTTAATGATGACTCTTTAGTCACTATCAGGCCACCCCATTAATTGGGACCCTAGTTTGGAAGTCCTGAGTTTCCCAAACAGACAAGATGGGCCTAGACCTCGAATAAATCCCTCTCTCCATTGTTACTGGTCATCTCTATCAGGAACAACACAATAGACCCCTCTGGGTGCCCCCAGAGGACCTTGCCCTCACATGGATCAACAATGGTAGAGAATGTTCCATATTCCGAAGGGAGGCTAGACAACATACTCTATCTTCTACACGAGGAAGATGGGTCCTGAAATTGAGGCAGCTTGGAACGTTCCTACTCATGACCATAGAATGTGAGCTCAGATCTACAGGGATGCAGAGGTCACATAGGTTCCCAAGCTGAATATGGACCCCAGATCAGATCAAATCAAATTGATGGGGTTTACAGTCAACAACATTTATACACCTTTCCCATATTTGGGAGCTACTCTCTTCCCTGATCCAGCTTTCTGGTCCTTTTTCTAGCCATGACATCATCTTCCCAGACAATAACTTGGGTCCACCTGCATAGCAAATGGCAGGCTCAGGGAAGAAAAACAACAACAACAACAACAACAAAAAACCCCCCAAAAACAAACTAGTATAGTCATGGGACCTTTGGAATATAACTAAAATAGGCCTACTAACTATCTACAAAATGGAGACCCTCAAATCTTTATCTACACTATTTCAGTCTTTAGTTTCATGATTAGTCAATATATATATATTTTTTGGCTTTAAATGTTAACTCTCCTTTCAGCCACCAGGTTCCAGCTGTCACCATGATACCAACCGACTTCCCTGGGCAGATAACCCCACCAATATGTACTGGAGCCCTGCTTCCCCAGAGCCCTGCTTCACTAGGGAAAGAGAGATACAGGCTGGGAGTATGGATCAACCTGTCAACGCCCATGTTCAGTGGGGAAACAATTACAGAAGCCAGACCTTCCATCTTCTGCACTCCATAATATTCCTTGGTCCATACTCCCAGAAGGATAAAGAACAGGAAAGCTATAGGAAGGGGTGGGTGGGATACAGAGTTCTGGTGGTGGGAATTATGTGGAGTTGTACCATTCTTATTCTATGGTTTTTGTCAGTGTATCCTTTTTTTGTTTTAAAATATTTCCTTTTGTTGCCCTTATTGTTTTATTGTAGTTACTGATGTCATCGTTGTTGTTGGATAGGACAGAGAGAAATAGAGAGAGGAGGGGAAGATAGAGAGGGGGAGAGAAAGATAGACACCTGCAGACCTGCTTTACCACTTGAGAATCGACTCCCCTGCAGGTGGGGAGCCGGGGGCTTGAACCTGGATCCTCCCGCCGGTCCTTGTGCTTTGCACCATGTGCAATTAACCCGCTGCGCTATCTCCCGACTCCCCAGTGTTTCCTTTTTATAAATAAAAGTAAAAAAATTATATTTATTTCACATGATGTAGAATTTTGCAGGAGACTGAGGGAAAGCAAGTGGAAAGAGAGAGAGAGAAAGAAAGGGAGAGGGAGAGGGAGAAGGAGAGGGAGAGGGAGAGAGAGCAGAGTATTAACTAGGGCATGCAGTACTGGGGATTGAACTGGGAGCCCTGGTCATTCAAGTCCTGTGCTTTACCAGTTGAACTACTTTGCAAGCTATTTGATCATAAAAACTTTGAAATGCACAGATAAGCAGAAAAAATTGTATAGTGAGCAGCCATATTGACACTAACCTCATGATCTAAGAACATAACCAACATTTATACTAATCAAGTCTTTACATGTTCAGTCATTCACACACCCACTATCTTCTTTTATTGATTGTCATGATTTCTTTTGTGAAATGCCACCACACACACCCTTCTCCATGCTCACGCAGTGATTTCTGTGAATGTATATTGTCAAATAGGACCAGCACTGCTTCTGGCTTCACTTTCTTCACCTCATCTTGGATGGAGCCTGAAGGAGTCATGTTTAGTGAGATAAGTCAGAAAGATAAGGATGAATATGGGATGATCTCACTCATAGGCAGAAGTTGAAAAATACTACCATGACACCAACCTGCCTTCCCTGGACAGACAACCTCACCAATGTGTCCTGGAACCTCATCTCCCCAGAACCCTACCCCACTAGGGAAAGATAGAATCAGGCTGGGGGTATGGATCAACTGGTCAATGCCCATGTCCAGTGGAGAAGCAATTACAGAAGCCAGAACTCCCACCTCTGCACCCCATAATGATCCTGGGTCCATACTCCCAGAAGGATAAAGAATAGGGAAGCTTCCAATGGAGGGGATGGGATATGGCACTCTGGTGGTGGGAATTGTATGAATTGTACCCTTCTTAGCCCACAGTCTTGTTGATCATTATTAAATCAGTAATAATAATAATAATAATTTGGACAACAAGAAAATGCACAAGTATTTCTAAAAATAATTCTTTAGCACAACATTCTAACAAATTCTGTAAGGCAGGTATTTATTTATTTATTTCCTTTTTGTTGCCCTTGTTGTTTTTATTGTTGTTGTAGTTATTATTGTTGATGTCATTGTTGTTGGATAGGACAGAGAAAAATGGAGAGAGGAGGGGAAGACAGAGAGAGAGGGGGACAGAAAGACAAACACCTGCAGACCTGCTTCACCACCTGTGAAGCAACTCCCCTGCAGGTGGGGAGCTGGGGGCTCGAACCAGGATCCTTATTCCAGCCCTTGTGCTTTGCACCACATGTGCTTAACCTGCTGTGCTACTGCCTGACTTCCTGTAAGGCAGGTATTCTTGTTGTGTTTTTCTGAGTTTCTCTCTCTCTCTCTCTCTCTTCGCTTGCTCTCTCTCTGTCTCCTGTAAAATTCTACATCATGTGAAATAAGTATAATTTTAAGACTGTCTTTGTGACCAAATATTGGAGAAAGTATTCAAGCTGGAAGCAGGAATGTGATCCTTTTGATTCAATATTTATGGTACATTTTTAAATTAATTTTTTAGTCTTTTTAGAATCTCTGTCCCCTCCACACACACTTTATTGGGGCTTACAGTACAATTGTTAATACATAGGTACAACTTCTCATCTACTTATAATAAGTACCTACCGGGGTCCTGGTGTGTGACAGTGGAAAAAGGTTTTTCTTTTTTTCTTTTTTCTTTCTTATTAGTGATTTAATATTGATTTACAAAATTATAAAATAACAAGGGTGTAATTCTTTTTAAAAAAACACTTTTTATTATCTTTATTTGATTATCAGATAGAGACAGCCAGAAATTGAGAGGCAAGGGGAAGAGAGAGAGAGGGAGAGAGACAGAGAGACACCTGCAACCTTACTTCACCACTCGTGAAGTTTTCCCCCTGCAGGTGGGGACCAGGGGCTTGAACCCAGGCCTTTGTGCATTGTAACATGTGCGCTTAACCAGTTGTGCCACCACCTGGCCCCACAAGGGTGTAATTCTATGCCTTTCCCACCACCAGAGTTCTGTGTCCCCATTCCCTTTATTGGAAATTGCAGTGGTTCTCTCAAGGTCACAGATAGACACTGACTATTATTTCTATATCTATCTATCTGTCTATCTATCTATCTATCATCTATCTATCTGTCTGTCTATCTATTTAATTTTGCCCATTTTTTCCATGGTCCTGCCTTCTTTTCCTTTCTAAGTTACACTACACCTATTACTACTTCTAAATGCCCTTCCTTTTCCCCTCTTCTATCTCAGGGTTCTGGTAGAATTGGGGTTCAGAGTCCTCTAGTCATCCTCCCCTAACATTTTTTCCCCTCTGGAAGTATGGACAAAACTTCTTTATGGGGTACAGAGGGTAGGAGTTCTGGCTTCTGTAATTTTTCTCTGCTGGACATGGGTGTTGAGAGGTTGATCCATATCCTCAGCCTGTTTCCATCTTTCTCTAGTGGGTAGGGCTCTGGAGAGGTGAGGTTCTGGGATACATTGGTGAGGTCATCAAGGCAGGTATTCTAACACCCATTTTACAGAGGAGGAAACCAAGATCTGAGGCACAACAACAGAAGGGCAAATCCAGGAATTCAACATATGGTTTTTTTTTTAAATTCTAACTCAGACTACAACCCCCAAATTGAGATATTTCTTTTCCAGCTACTCTGTGGCCTAATGTTAATTAAGCTTTTCTTGAATAATTTCTAGCCAGACTGTAGGCAGAGTAGATTGGGTGAAGGGGAGGGCAAACTGTCCAAACTGTTCACACCTGGGGTGTGAACTCCATTTGCCCAGCTGGCCCTGCCAGGGTAAAATTCAGAGTATTCCTTGTCAGAAATGACAGATTTAGAAGCAGATTCCTCACAGGGCTTATCTGAGCTTAAGACAGGTAAGATTGATCAGGGCAGCTGATCCACTATGATCGCTTTTAATTGTTCTGCAGCACCTGGGATGGTGTATGTTTAAACAAGCCGGGCATGGAGCTTGGTACGTTAGAGATGGCTCTCTGTCCAGCTGGGCCCCTGTCAGCCCACCTGGGGACAGATAGTTATTAAGTGGGGGAAGTGTCCACATCCTCTCATTATTTGCAGGTGGCCATGCAAATAGGTCCCTGCTGGAAGGGACATCAGTTGAGCAGAGACAGAACATGGTTTCCTCTTGGAACCCTTGTCTGGGCTTGGACTTGTGGTCTTGATATCTACCATGTTTATTGTTCCTAGAAGAACTCAAGCAGGGAGAGCGGTGGATTCTGGCTGAGATAATGACACTTGTGGGGCTGAGGTGGATGAACACTGCTGATGGTGGGTGTGAGGTTGAAGATGGAGAAGGGTGAGGGAGGAAGGGGAGATGACAGAGGAGGACAACAGCATAGTGGTGGGTGGTGGTGCAGGAAATAGGATGTTAGAGGAATGGTTATTGGGATGGTTGAGTAAGTGGTCTGGGGAGCCAACTGGCAGGTCCAACACCTGGGGTGGAGATTTGAGCACAACTTAGGGCCACTGGGGATGGGAGCATGTGCTGCTATCTGATCCCTCACTCCCGCTTCCAGAGACAATGGTCCAGGATTTTTATCAAAACTGCTCCAGCAGCCCAGCTGGGAGGACCTACCTGGATGAGATTTAGCAAACTTCTTTTCCTGGGAAACTCTTGTTCTACCACAGACGGATAGGTGCTGATGCCAGCAGCAGGCAGAACTGTCACTCAGCACAAGTGGGTGACCGTGCCCAAGAGAGGGTCCTGCCTGCCATTGCTTCCTTTGGCCCCCACTTAGGAAGCAATGAAAGATACCATTGCAGGAGGCCCTGCCAGGTTCACAGGGCAGATGTACAGCAGCGGTGGGTGGCTAGAGGCTCTAGCTCGGCCATAGGGATAAGAAGGAATTTCCAAAGTCCATCTCCTTCTAGACTTTGCAGAGAAAAGAAAGGCATTATGATTCCCATTTCCCAGATGAGGGCACGGAGGCCTTGAGAAGGGAAGAACCGTACCCAGGGCTGGGCATAGGAGAGCCAGGCCAACCACCTCAGCTCTACCGCCTCCTTCTGGCTCTGAGTTCCTTCTGTAACAGTGCCTCCACCTGTGTGATTGTGTGAGCATGTGGGGCTGAGGCCAGAGAGATGCAGGCTGACTCCTGGGTCTGCTGCCCATTTGGGGATAAGTGTGACTCTTCTCCTGTGAAATGGGAATGCTGAAATGTCACCCCTAGGGTGCTGAGGGATGAGAAGAAATGAAAGTGGAGGTTCCCATGAAGTGGAGGTTCCCATGAAGTAGTAGCTTCCTTCCACCACAAATCATGGATCATGAAGGGAGACTGCTAAGTACTTCAGTGTGTATTTTTGAGTGCAGGTGTGTGTGTGAGGGGCGGGTTTACAGATCCTGGCCAGGCAACTGTAGTGGGGAGAAAAGGAGAAGCCGATCTGTGTTTACAGATCTTGGGGGGCATTAGAAGTCTAGGATTGACCTCAAATTTGGGAGGCTTTACCTGAACAGGGAGATAATCTGGGACCCCCCAGGTCCTCAAGCCCTTCTAAGAGATGGAAGGGCTTGGTGGGGCCATTCAAAGGATGGGCATCTCCTTTTAGGGGTTTAGGTACAGTTGTCACTCAGTTCTATTGGAGGGTGAATCCTGTTCAGGGATTAGAAATGGGCTGGAAGGCAAAGAGCAGAGGAGGAGGCAGGATTGACCTTTGGGTTTCTTGGGTCCCCAGGCCTTCAAGGAATTCTGCCTTCCTCATAGGCCCTGTCACTCTACCCCCTCCACTTGCTCTGGAAAGACGCCTTCATAAGTATCTAATTATCTGTGTAAGTGGATGACATTTGCAGGATATGCCATCTCAGGAACTTGGGGACCTAGAATGCAAATCTACTCCCCAATGAACAGATTTCATGACCTCAACAGAAAAGTGTCTGGGGAGCTGCCAGGTGGAGAAAGCTCCCCTTCAGTGCTGCTCTGAGCTGTCTGCAATCATGCTGGGGCCTTCAGAGATGGAGCCTTTTAAGGTCAAAGCTGACACCTGACCTCCATGGCCCTCCAGTTCTTACTATCTCACTTTACAGATAGAGAAACTTAGACATGGGACTGGGCAGTGGTGCACCTGGTTAAGCACACATAGTACTATGTGCAAGGAACTATGCTAGGACCTGGGTTTAAGCCCCCACTCCCCACTGCAGCAGGGACACTTCAAGAGCTGTGAAGCAGGTCTTCAGGTATCTATCTTTCTCTCTCCCTCTCTGTCTCTCCCTCCCCTCTCCAAATTTCTCTCGTTTCTATTAAATAAAAAAAAAAAAAAAGGAGAAACAGACCCAGAAGAGGGACTTGACTTGCTCAAGGCTACACAGTTCGTGGCAGTATAGTGTGGAACCCTGGCCCAGCACCTTCCAGATCTCTTCTCTGACTTTCTACACACAAAGCACCCTTTTAGTAAATATACTTCAGACACACCCAGTCCATCCCACCTGTAGTACCTCCATCTTGATTTTGCTCCACAGTAGTACCAGACACAATGTAGGTATGGCTGTTTTATCCTCCACCCTCTACCCACTAGAATGAAGGGCTATGGGGGAAAGATTCTCTCTCATCACATTCATTGCCATGCCATTGGCATCCGTAATACAAAATCTGGGGAGAAATCTGGGGTTCATTCATTCATTCATTCATTCATTCATTCATTCATTCCTTGGCCTCTATGATGCACCTTACCAGGAAGATGCTCTCTAGGAGGGATGAGTTAGGGCTGGAGGCTGAGAGTTCTCATGTTGTGTTCCAGAGTGGAGACACAAAATCTCCAGGGCATAGAGGAGTTAGGAGATATGAACACAGGTAGCCCATGGCCAGAGGCAGGGAGAGGGAGGTAGCTGCACACAGAGGGGCGTTCTGGCTCAGGATTGTGAATGGGATGCTCTGGAGGGTCTGGGCAGGCTGTGCAGCAGGGTGAAGAGGGAACACTGGTCTTGGCAGACATCTGATTGGGCTGGAGAGTTGAGGCTGGCAAGGAGAGACCAAAGATCAGGCTCCTAGCCCATAATGCACAGGGTCAATGGGGAGACATTGCACACACAGGAAGAAGACTTGGTTTCCTCATTTGTATAATGGGGTGATGACATGATCCCAGGGCAGGAGAGAAGATGAGTTTTATTTGAGGGGATCTGTCTCATATGCCTCACCTCATGCTGGACCCCCTTCCCCAATATCCTAGTCTATCTCCCCCACTCCTCCCTCCTTTCCCCCTGGGCACTGTCTCTGGAAGTGGGATTTGGGCACTCTGCCTCCTGGGGGTGAACCAGGCTCCATCTTCTCTACTCCCCAGAGAGATGAAGTATGGCTGATGACTCAAGAGGTCACCCAGTTTCCTCTGCCCCAGTTGATCAGAAGCTTCACTGGGTACTGTGGGTTTCCTGGATGGGGTCCAAGCCCATGCTTCAATCAGGAGATCAGCAGGCCAAACTCTGCAAGCTTGGAATAGTTTATGGCCAGGCCGAGGCAGGGAGGGAGGAGGGCATGGCCCCAGGAATGCAGGAGGAATGCCTGGGAGGCTTGTGTACCCACCTCCCCCACCTCCAAGTGAGCATGGGCTTCTGTCCTTTGGTCACTGGGCAGCATAGAGGGGAATAGGTTGGGCTCTCACTTTCCTTGAGTCAGGAATCACACTCAGTGCCAGTGAGAGTATATGTGTGAGGGGTAAGCTATTCTTCCTCCCATGGGTATCACCTCCTCCAAGGAGGCCCCTTAGATTAGACTTTCCTTCCTAGCTATCTTTCCTCTGACTTGCCAGGAGCACCAGACACTTATCTCCATTACTGTGTCTGTGTGTGTTCAGGAGGGCGAGGGTTGCTTTCGGGCTGGGAGCAGAGCTGCTGTGTCTTCAAACTGTGAAGTCCTTGATGTCAGATGTCAGGCTTGCTGTTTCCCCTCCAGATTGGGACTGGGACATCCCCATCAAAAAGAAATGGCCTGTCTAAATATCTCCCTTGACCAGGAAGGAATAGTTGCTGGGAGGAGAACTTTCTTCCTCCCTTTTTTCCTCTCTTTCTTTCTTCCTTTCTTCCTCCCTTTTTTCCTCTCTTCCTTCCTTCCTTCCTTCCTTCCTTCCTTCCTTCCTTCCTTCCTTCCTTCCTTCCTCCTCTCTTTCTTTCCTTCCAATGTTTCATAAGGCCAGTGGATAGCTCACCTGCAAGGGTGCCTTGTTTGCCATGTGTACAACCTCAGTTGGAGTCTCAGGTCCACCATATGGGAGTCCTACAGTGATGGGGGAAACTTCAGTGCTGTGGGGTGCTTCCCTCTTCAAAATGTTTTCAGAGAGAGAGAGAGAGAGAGAGAGAAAATGCAGAGCCCTACTCTATCCCATTCCTGGTCAGGAACTGAACCAGAAGAATGAAGGCATGCACTCTACCAGATGAGTCATACCCTAGGTTCACTTCTTGAGAACCAAGACTAAATCACTTTCCATATTCTCTGGAAAAGGGCCCAGCTGAGTCTTGTGGACCAGACTGTAGTCTCCTAAGGGCTTCTGGCTCCAGCCCTATTGACACCGAAACCAGTACCCATGTGAGGCAAAGGGGAGTAAGGCCCCAGTTAGTCATCTAGACAGGCCCAGGGAGGACCTTGCTGGCCCATACTTTAGGCTCACCCCTTCTACTTGCAGTTCTGGCTTTATCCAGGGGGTGGGGGCTGGGAGTAGACAGGCCGCAGCACTCTGGGCCTCTGCCAACTAATTATACCTGCACATTACTGGGCCCACATTGTGGCTGGCCATCTTCTCTACTGCTCTCTTTTATCTTCCCATATTGGATTCTGCTTGTGTGCACCAGTAAGTAGGGTGGGTGCTCAACAGTAACCCTGGGGCAGGGAAGCCAATCAGGAACGTCAAGGAGGTGCCTGGCCAGTGTCACAAGGTCCCAGTGTCCATGGTTCCCAACACAGCCCCCTCCTTCCACTCTGACATGGAGGGCACAGGTTGTCAAAACAGTGGCTGCTCAGATTCCGTGGCTCTCTGGCCTCTGGCAGGACACCCACTGCCAATTTCCCCACACATTCCTAGGCCAGTTCCAAGGAGCTGCCTGTGGTTGGGGCTATGAACAATCTTTGCAGAACTGGGCCACCCTGTGACCATTATGAGAAGGACTGAGATCAGGGATTAGGATGAAGGTCTGAGTTTGGGGGTGTGACTCAATCTGTTTTCTGGGTTAGGGAGATTAGATTTTGGTGAGGTAGGATTAAAGTTTAGTCTGTACTTTGAATTAGGGATCCGTTTACATCTGGGATTAGGAGTCAGTTTACATGAAAGAACAGGGGTAAGTCTGGTTGTACCTTGATGTTGGGAATCAGTTTATATTCAGGATTAGGAATCATCTACACAAAGGATCAGGGTTAGGCCATACCCAGGATTAGGAATCAGTTTGTACACAGGATCAAGGACCAGGCTCCACTCAGGAATAGAATAAGCATTACCCAGAACTAAAGGTGAACGAATGGGTACAGAGGCATAGGTGTGTATTTTTCACTAAAGTGGAATTGATAGCTTGGTTAGATAAGGTGACTCTCCCTCTTCTTCTTCTTCTTCTCCTTCTCCTTCTCCTTCTTCTCCTTCTCCTTCTTCCCTTTCCCCTTCCCCTTCCCCTTCTTCCCCTTCCCCTTCTTCCCCTTCCCCTTCCCCTTCCCCTTCCCCTTCCCCTTCTCCTTCTCCTTCTCCTTCTCCTTCTCCTTCTCCTTCTCCTTCTCCTTCTCCTTCTCCTTCTTCTTCTTCTTCTTCTTCTTCTTCTTCTTCTTCTTCTTCTTCTTCTTCTTCTTCTTCTTCCTCATCTCCTTCTCCTCCTTCTTCTCCTCCTCCTCCTCCTCCACCTCCTCCTCCTCCTTCTTCTCCTCCCTCCCCCTTTTCTCCCCCCTCCATCTCCCTCCCCCTCCATCCCTTCCCCCTCCCCTTCCATCTCCCTTTCTTCCCCCTCCCCTTCCCTTCCCCTCCCTCCCCTCCCCCTACCTGTCACTCTCCCTCTTCCTCCTCTGGCCACAGAGCAGGCTGGAAAGGCATCTGCTGATCCTTTGAACAGCCTGCTCCCAGTACTCCCCTGCAGGAGAAAGGGGGAACCTCACCATGACATAGCCGACTACAGTTTTAGAAGTCACCAGAAATGCTTGTCTGAGCCCCACAGCCATGAGCCTAAGGTCCAGGAAGGTCTGGTGTGTGAGTCAGAGGTCACATTTCCCACCTCCATGTCTGAGCAGGGTCCTAGGTGACGCCACAGATGATGTTTCTGTTTACACTACACTTCTTGAAACTCATTCACCAACAGTTCATTTTGCAAACATTTCCCAAATACCTGCCATGCTTTTAGACCAGAGGTTCTTAAACTTGAGTGCACAGAAGAATCAACCCTGGGGTGCTTGTGACAAGATCTGATTCCTGGGCCCTAGCACAGGGCAAAAGTGCTCTGGGTGCTAGCAGCCCAGGAATCAGCATGTTCAATCCAGTCTCCATGCAATTCTGCTGCAATGGTTTGAGAATCCTTTTTCTTTTCTAAACTAAAAAAAATTCATTTTCCATTAGTGATTTAATATTGGCTTACAAAATTACAACAGGGAAACAATTCCATACCATTCCTATTACCAGAGTTCTGTGTCTCCATTACATCTAGTGGAAATGGCAGTGGTTCTCCTAAGCTAACAGATATAAGTTGACTATTAATATCCCTATCATCCCTATCTATCTATCTATCTGTCTATCTATCTATCTATCTATCTATCTATCATCTATCTATATTTTTGCCCATTTTTTCCCTATGATCCTGCCTTCTCTTCGATTCTAAGCCACACACCTATTTCTACTTCCAACTGTTCTTCCCTTTTTTTTTTTTTTTTTCTCTTCTCTCTCTAGGTCCTGATGGAATTAGAGTTCAGAACCCTCTGGTCATCTTTCCCTAACATTTCTCCCCCTCTTGGAATATTGACCAAAAATATTTTTGGACTGTAGAAGGTGAGATTTCTGGCTTCTGAAGTTGTTTCTCCCCTGGGCATAAACGTTGGCAGGTCAATCCATACCCCCAGCCTATTTCTGTCTTTCTCTAGTGGGGTAGGGCTCTGGAGAGGTGAGGTACCAGGACACATTGGTGAAGTTGGATGATCATCTTTTTGAGGCAGGGCTTCAAAATACTCCTTTGCTTAAAAAAGAACTGAAGAATATATTGGGTTGTTGGAAAAGTCATGACGTATTTTTGCATAGAAAAGCAGAAAAATACATAATGACTTTATCAACAACCTAACACCACTAGCGCTTTCTGGTGCATTCATTGAGCAGGAAGGGCAGGTGCCTAAAACTTTCAGAGTGGCAGCCTGGGAGATTGTCCGAGGGTAGAGCTCTAGACTTGCATTAGTGAGATTCTGAGTTCAGTTCCCTGGTTCTGCATAAGCCAGAGTGATGCACTGTTTCCCTTTCAATACATAAATGAATATTCTTTTTTTTTAAATCAGGATAGAAGGAAGTACATGCCTGATTTAATTAAATTAATTTATTTATTTATTCTTATTGCTACCAGGGCTATTTCTGGGGCATGATTTGGTGTTGGCTTCTGGTGGCCATTTCTTCCTTTCTACTTTATTTTTACTTTACAGGGTAGAGAGAAATTGAGAGGGAAGGGGAACATAGAGAGGGAGAGAGAAAGAGAGACACTTAAAGACTTGTTTCACCACTCATGAAGTGTCCTCCCTGCAGGTGGAAAGTGGAAGCTCAAGCCTGGACCCTTTTACATGAATATGTGCACTTAACTGAGTGCAACGCTGTCCAGCCCCTGGAATCACATGACTGTTTTCAGAGAAACACACAGGAAGGACCTGGAGAGGAGGTAACTGAGTTCCTACCTCATTCCTTACTACCAGTAATTAAAATTGTACTTGTATGAACTGTCTAACACAGGGTTGGAGAGGCAGTAGAATAGTTTTAGAAATGACTTTCATGTCTATAACTTTGAGCTTAGTCCCCAGCACCACCATAATCCAGAATTGAACAGTACTCTGATAAAAGAACATTGTATAACATTTAGCTGTGTAACCACTTTAAAGTTTTTTTTTTTTCTCCCTTGTGGCTTCACTACTCTGGGCTTATATCTCCAGATAGAAAGAGAGAGAGACAGAGATAGAAAGATAGAGAGAGGGAGAGAGAAAGACACTACAACACTGAGGCTTCCTTCTAGGCAGAGGGGAATGGACTGGAATCTGGGTTGCACACATAGCAAAGCAGGTGCACTACCCAGGTGGGCTGTCTCGCGGGCTGCCAGAGCATTTCTTGTAAGTTAGCAATGTGGGAAAATCCAAGTAAACACACCAAATAGCTTTGCAGATAGGCATAGAAAGCAAAGCATAATCAATGTAGTCAATGAGACACAGTGAAAAAGAAGTGTATATAAAGTGTTGTCTTGGCACAGAGCTAATCAGGAAGCAATGCATGACAACCATTAATAACTTACCAACTGTCTAGAAACACTTATCCTGAAAAGCACTGCTCAAGCAGTGCACATTAGCTGTGTTTAAATTGTGGCCTATGCTTTGTCCTGCTTTCCTCTCCACGACTCCACAAGCCAGGAATTTGGTCTGTCTGCATTTGTTATATGGAACAACAGAGAGTGTGCTTTGATTTTCTGATTTTTTTTTTCCACCAAGGTTATTACTGGTGCTCGGCGCCTGTACAATTTCATTGTTTTCTGTAGCTGTAATTTTTCTTTTCTGAGAGAAAGAGGGGGGAATGAGAGAGAGACTTGGAATAGTGCTTCACTGTTCATGAACTTTCTCCCCTGCAAACTTCCATTCTTAAAGCTCAGGAGGTGGTGCAGCGGATAGAGCACTGGCCTCCCAAGCATGAGACTCGAAGTTCAATCCTTGATATTGCTATCTCAGAGTGATGCTTTGGTTCATGTTCATCCCATGCTCTCCCGAAGGACCTGTGAGAGGTGGCCTTGCATTACACAAGGCTGGGATGCAGGCCAGCTGGTCATGGCCTTCTTGTAAACTGTCAGGGAGTCTGCAAATTTATCCCAGCTTCACCTTGTTGGCTTCAGGCCAGTGTTTCCAGAGAAGATGTGGGATTTCCCTGGCTTTTCCAGCCAGCTGGGGACTTTCCCACCTCCCTGGACACTTTTACACCTTCGAAAACTTGTTCTAACAGGGTATTGCTTCATTTCATTCATTCATTTATTCATTCATCCAACAAGCATTCATTGAACATCAGTTAGGCACAGCATTCATTGGTGTCACTAGGACCTAGAGTTAGAGGCAGATATGAACAGGTGGACATGCAGAGAAACAGGTAATTCCTCTCTGGGGTGTTATGCACGTGCTGAAGGACTAACAGGGATAAAGGGGCACCTGATTTCACTTGGGGTGGGGGCTACGGTAACAAGGAAGTCTTCGTGAGGAAGGTAACACTTTATCTGAATCTCAGATCATGAGAACGGAGAAGCTGGCGTGGGGGGGTGTTATTCAAGCAGAAAGAATAGTGTGACTGTAAGCCTGGAGGTTGGAAAGAGCAAGGTAGGGCAAGTTTAGAAGTCACAATCTACTCATGACCCAGCAATATCATTCCCAGCATATATTTAAAGGTCACGGAAACACGAATTTGAATGGACATATGCTCATAGCTTCATTATTCAGAGCCCAAATATGGAAGCAACCTAAATACCTATAATGGATGATGGAATAGGGAAGTTGTTAGATATATATTCAGTGGAATACTACTCTGCAATTTAAAAAGATGAGATTATACTGTTCAGGACAAAATGAATGGAACTGGAGGTAACTGTGCTAAGTGAAATAAGTAAAGAGGTAAAAGATAATCACGAGAAGGTTTCACTCATATGTGGAGTATAGACAATTGAAGCAAAAGTACTCAGAAAAAAAAAGTAACTGAATTGTATCTTAAACTTTGTGAAAACAGCAGTGGCTATTGGAGTGAGGGTGGGTCATGGGCCACTTTGCTGCTGGGTTTGGTACGGACCTATATTCCTGAAATCTTACAATTTTTTAAACCAATGTTAAATCACTACTAATAAAATTTATTATAAAAAGACATCACCACCTAGGGACTAGATTACAAAATCTGAGGCAGGGAGAATATAGGGTGGAGGCAGAGATAAGACCCCAGCAGTGTGTGGGGAGCTGAAACCTCACCCTGTGGGTAATGAGAGCCATGGGAGGCTTCCACCGGAAGGGGATGACCTGGTCAGGTGTGCCACCTGACTCTATCTATCAACATTGGGTTTGGGCTGTCTTTCTCATGGCTGTGGAGTCCTGGGCATTTTTCTTTCTCTCTGCTCTACTCTGCTCTCCCTTCCTCTCTCCTCCCCTCCTCTCCTCTACCCTCCCCTCCCCTTCCCTCTTCTCCTTTCCTCTCCCTCATTTCCTCTCCTCTCCCCATCTCTCTTCTACTTTCCTCTCTCTGCTCTCTTTTCCTTTTTGCCTCTCCCTTGCCTCTTTCTTTCTTTCTTTCTTTCTTTCTTTCTTTCTTTCTTTCTTTCTTTCTTTCTTTCTTATTTCAGGTACTGGGAAAATTACCCAGGGAGTCTGTATTCCATCATTGAGCCACCCTGACCCAGTCTTTTATTTATTTAATTAAAAAATTATTAGTAATTAAACAGTGGCTCACAAGATTATGAAATTAAAGGGGTACGGTTCTATGCCACAGCCACTACCAGAGTTCTATGCTCCCTCCCCCACCCAGTAACCACCATAGTGCTCCCAAAGTCCTAGAGATAGTTTGCAGTTCAACTATTTTTTATTAATTTTGTTTTGCAAGTTCATGTACTTCAATAGTCTGTATTCCACATGGAGAAAAACCATCTGGTATTTATCTTTTACCTCTGTACTTACACAAAATATAATCACCTCCAGCTCTCTTTTTTTTTTTATTCCAAATGAGTATTCCATTGAATATATGTCTCAGAACATCTTTATTCCATCTGTTAATGTACATTGAGGCTTCTCCCACTTACTCCTTGACTATTGTAAATAATGCAGCTATAAATATAGGGGTGCATATACCTCTTTGGATTAGTGATTTCATGTCCTTTGGATATCTCCTGGGCTGATGTTTTTTTTTGTTGTTGTTATTTGTTTTTCTTTTTTATTAGGGTGGAGTTCATTCCAAAGCTGCATGGCAGTTTGTGTGAGGAGCTTGGGGCCTGATCTCCAGGACCAGGAGTCCAGCCTGCCACCCCCATAACTGCCCTGGCTGTGACGTCCTTCCCTGAGTGAGGTCTGATAACAGATCCAGAGGCGCTATCCCCACCATAAACACTTGGGCCCTGGGCTCTCATCCTGCTCTGGTGCCCCAGCTGATTGTGCAAGGCCATCAAATTCCAAACAAACCGTAAACTTACAGCCTCCCTGGCAATTCCAAGCATTCTAGCCAGCAGGTGGCCAGGCTGCCACTGCTGGGACAACCAGGGTGTAACCTAGGTTCAGAGCTGGGTCCCTGGGGGGGGGGGGTGAAAGGAGCTACAAGCAGGGAGTCCGGGATCCTGGATCCTAGTTGCAGTCCTCTTGCCAACTCACTGTGTGAACTAGGGTCGACTGATTCTCTCTAGTTGCCACTTCAGTTGAGCCTGAGGAGTCTGGTGCCTGTCATCCAGGGGCTGCTATCTTGACATTTGCAGGATTGGGGTGGCATGGGGGTGGTGAACTCCCTAAGATTTTGAACACACATTCAGTGTCAACTCTGACTTCAAAGAGCAGGCCACAGGCAAAGGGACTCTTTAGTCAACTTAACCTGTGAACGAGTAAGGGAGGGCTGGTGGAATAGCTCACTTAGATAGTGCTCTGCTTTGCCATGTGGGTGACCCAGGTTCGAGTCAGCTCCCCTACAGTTTTGAAGGAGTGTGGTCTAAAAACAAACAAACAAACAAACAAATCTAGGGCCCAACTTGGAAGCTTCCAGGCCCCATTTCCATCATTACTCAATTCATTCTTTCATTTTTCATTCTTCATTTATCCACCAGATATGATGATGTTCCCACCACCTGCTGTCAGCCTGGTGACGGGCAAGGACTGGGGCTTTTGTGGTGTGCCAGGTGTGTGTGCCAGGTGTGTGTGTGTGTGTGTGTGTGTGTGTGATGTCTGCACCCACGGTGGCTCACTGACTGACCTGCTGGCTTGTTCCTGAGAAGCTGGAATATTTCAGGCCCATGTCTATTGTCTGGAGACCAAGTTTCAACAGATTCAGAGGGACCCTGTCCACCTTAATGGTGCAGATCCCTGTGCTAACCACTAAAGGAGTAGAGGAGAGTAAATCCAACTCTACTGTGGAAGCCCAAAAGTCCTCAGAAGCCCCCTTGTACACAGATGCCTGGCCCTACCTCTGGAGACCATGGGGATGCCAGACACCCCTCAAGGACCCACAGCAAACCAGGGCCTTCCCTGGAGGGTTCTGGATGAGGGCAGCATCCCTCTTCTCCTGTCCCCTGGAGCAGGGACTGTTGCTTCTTCCTGAACCTCTTCTCAGTTTAGGGGATAATACAGTATTCTGTGAGTCTGAAAGTCCAGACTCACAAATGCAGGTCAGGCAAGTCAAATGGAGACCCACAGTGCTTTGGGTCTGGGGGTACTCTCTGTGGAAGTAATAGGACCCAGAGGAAAATTCCAGATCCTTCTAGAAACTGTGTAGGGAAAAAAAGATTGGCCTGGTCAGCATCTCATGAGCAGCTGATGTTCTCACCTCACCAGCCCAGTCCTGCAACTCGCAAAGGCACAGCCGTGTTAGAGCACTGACTGAGCAAAGGGCCTCTGTCCATTTAGGAGTACTTTCACGGGGTTCATGGGCTCCTGGACCATGTCTGCCCTCTCTCTGTGTTCATAGCAGACATCACCATCTCCTGCCTGGGCTGCAGGGAGGGGACATGGAGTTCTAGGGCAAGCACTTTGCTCTGCTTCCCCCAAACTCTTTGTACCAAGATTTCTGGTAGGACTCCCTCCCTCTTTGCTATCCTTGTCACTTATCTTTCAACAATCTCCTTAAGGAAAAAAAATTTTTTTTTCCTAGTTAAACTTGACTTTTTGGCTAGTTCCAGGCAGTATGTTGTTTATTCAAGGCAGCTATAAACTGGTTTCATTTGCTAACTCCATGTTGAATGGATTGGCTTTTGAGGAAACTGAGCACCAGGGGAAAGACAAGGACTTGTCCAGGTTTATCAATCCAGCAGAATCCAGAACCCAGCTTTCTTTAGGCTTCTAGTCAGGCTGCCTGAGCTTGCTCCAGGAAGACCTGCTGCATTGTTTGTGGGCCCTGAGGCAAAATAAAAGCACTTGTTCCTCTTGCTCCAAAAGTACCAAGAGCTTTAAGATGGTGACAGGGTGGTGACAGCAGAGCAGTATACCACATGGGTGACCCTGTGAGCATGGCCCTTTATAGGGACATGGGTCACAAGTGTACAGAGCCAGTACTCACCCTGGAGCTGGGAAAGGAGGAGAGAGACCTCAAGCCAGGTGGCCCCTGGGTAGTCAGGGCCAGCTGAATCTTTCCTATTTCCAAGATGAGTAGAAGGCACAGTTTAGGGGTTGCTTTCAGCTGGTGGGGCACAACCCTGGGCCTTCCCAGAGTGGGGGAGGCAGATTTGAGGTATGTCTTCATTAGCAGCTGTGGGTCTTAAATGTCCCTGGTATTTGGGGGTGGGAAGGGACTTGGGGTACCCTGGAGGGGAAAGCAGGGGAGGAGCTAGCAGCTCTTACCACCTTATGCAAGAGGGAGAACAAAAGGGTTTTGCTGGGAGGTATTATGAGATTAGGTGGCTGGATACCGCACAAACTCCGGCAGCCCCCTGGGACCTGAATTAGTAGCAGCCACTAAAAGGGAGGAATTAAAGCGCCTGGTCACCCCCTTCCTGCCTGCCTGGGCCTCCTCACAGAGCTAATCTGCAAACCTCCCAGTTCCTGCCCTGAACCTTGTGTGAGGGGCGGGTCCCCTCCACCTAGAGGCCTAAGGAGCCTTCCTAGGGAAGAAGCTGCCTGACCTCTCTGACCCCTTGACCCCTGGGGCATGGGCTCTGAGCAGGCTGGGTGGCCCAATTTGGGATGAACCTTGGACACTTGGCTGAGCTCTGGGTTTGAGAGGAAATGATAGCTCCTCTCTGGGTCTTTCCTTCCTGCTGATAAGTGGGGATTTGAGACCTGAACCCAGTGGCTGTCTCCAGGGTCCTTGGACTGTTTCCAACAGGCATCAGAGAGGCCTCCTCCCACCCTGACACAAATGGAATATTGGAATCTCACCTCCATGGGTGTCAGATTGGTTCTTAAAGAACCACAGAGTGGGCAGGCAGAACAACTTCCTGCATTAATGTGCCTGCTTTGCCATGCATGTGCATCTTGGGATTGAGCCCCACCTCACTAGAGGAAGCCTCAGTTCTGTATTGTCTTTCCTCCTTCTGTCTCTCTGCCTCTAGCTCTCTCTTTCTGTCTGAAAAAGTCAACCTGGAAAAGTGAAGCCCTGGCAATAAGAAAGAGAGAGAGAGAGAGAGAGAGAGAGAGAGAGAGAGAGAGGAGAGAGTTGGAGGTCCCATAGCTTGGTTCCCTCTGGCTTCTTCAGTTTCCTCCCTCCCTGCAGTGCTGTGCTTAGTGCTGCAGCACCAGCCAGCCACTCCCTCTGTTCTGTCTGCCCCTGCTGTCCCTCTTCTCTGGGACTCCTTTCCTGCCTTGCTCGCTCTTCACTTCTGAATCTTCCTTGCCCCTCGGTTTATATTAATGTGCTCAACACTTTAACAGTCTTTTCTGTGACTGCGGCTTTTCCTCCCAAGAGACTGCTAGCTTCTGGGAGAGTTGGAGACCAGCAGGGACCCAGGACATGGGGAACCTGGGCATCAGGGACATTCGTGATACACAGTGACACCCAGAGGACACACAGAACTTGGGGAGACAAGGATGACATAGTCACTCAACCACTGGGTAGCTGGGATATGGAAGATGGTGAAAGGAATTAATGGGTGGCAGAAGCACATTAAACTCAGGGAATCTGAGTAGAAGCTTCTAGAGGGTAAGGAGAAACTAGAAAGCAAGAGGGACACAAGAAAGTCTTTCAGGCAGGGGAACCACAGAAAGGGGCCCAGACAGAAAGGGGGAGCTATGCATGCCAGATGTTGGGGTATCAGGAGAGTGTGGGTGACCCCACTAGGCTGGGGTGTTCAGGTCAGGCCTTGGAGGCTGTGGATGAGATCAGAGACCTTATCCAGAGAGTAATGCAAAGCCATTAAAGGGTTTTAAGTGGGCTAGTGATCGAGGTGATGAGATTTGTATTTCTAGAAGATCACTTTCACTGTTGTGTAGAGTGGATTAGACAGGACAAGAGGCTATTGCTGTGGTAAGAGGAAACAGAGAAGAGAAGGGACAGATTGAGAGATTTAAGGTGGTAGTTGACAGAATTTGGAGAGCAAATGGATTTCGAGGGAGAATGAAAATGAAGAAGACACATTTCTTTCTTTTTCTTTCTTTCTTTCTTTCTTTCTTTCTTTCTTCTTCCTCTTCTTTTTTTTTTGCTTTCAGGGTTATCACTGGGGCTTGGTTCTGACATTATATATCCACTGCTCTTGGGGGCCAATTTTTCCCCCCTATTTTATTGGATAGGACAGAGAGAAATTGAAAGGGGAGGGGAAAATAGAGAGGGAAAGAGAAAGATAGACACACACGGTCCTGCTATACCACTTGTGAAGTGACCTCCCACAACAGGTGGGGAGCAGAGACTCCAACTTGGATCCTTGCGTGGGTCCTTGTACCAAGTGCACTTAATCAAGTGCACCACCACCCAGCCCCCATTTTCCCTTCTCTCCTCTTCTCTTCTCTTCTCTTCTCTTCTCTTCTCTTCTCTTCTCTTCTCTTCTCTTCTC
Organism: Erinaceus europaeus; assembly: GCF_950295315.1. Classification (NCBI taxonomy): domain Eukaryota; kingdom Metazoa; phylum Chordata; class Mammalia; order Eulipotyphla; family Erinaceidae; genus Erinaceus; species Erinaceus europaeus. Next base: position 68,605,949 of record NC_080165.1, read on the forward strand.
TTCTCTCCTCTCCTCTCCTCTCCTCTCCTCTCCTCTCCTCTCCTCTCCTCTCCCCTCCCCTCCCCCCCCTCCCCTCCCCTCCCCTCCCCTCCCCTCCCCTCCCCTCCCCTCCCCTCCCCTCCCCTCCCCTCCCCTCCCCTCCCCTCCCCTCCCCTTCCCTTCCCTTCCCTTCCCTTCCCTTCCTCTCCTCTCTCTCTCCTCTCCCTCTCCTCTCCTTCTCCTCTCCTCTCCTCTCCTCTCCTCTCCTCTCCTCTCCTCTCCTCTCCTCTCCTCTCCTCTCCTCTCCTCTCCTCTCCTCCTCTCCTTCTTCTCTCCTCTTCTCTTCTCTCCTCTTCTCCTCTCTTCTCTTCTCTTCTCTCTCTTCTCTTCTCTTCTCTTCTCTTCTCTCCTCTTCTCTCTCTCCTCTTCTCTCCTCTTCTCTTCTCTCCTCTTCTCTCTTCCTTACTCTTCTCTTCTCTTCTCTTCTCTCTCTCTTTCTCTCCTCTTCTCTTCTCCTCCTCTTCTCTCCTCTTCTCTTCTCTCCTCTTCTCTTCTCTCTCCTCTTCTCTTCTCTTCTCTTCTCTTCTCTTCTCTTCTCTTCTCTTCTCTTCTCTCCTCTCCTCTCCTCTCCTCTCCTCTCCTCTTCTCTTCTCTTCTCTTCTCTTCTCTTCTCTTCTCTTCTCTTCTCTCCTCTCCTCTTCTCTCCTCTTCTCTCCTCTCCTCTCCTCTCCTCTCCTCTTCTCTTCTCTTCTCTTCTCTTCTCTTCTCTTCTCTTCTCTCCTCTCCTCTCCTCTCCTCTCCTCTTCTTTTCCTTTGCCATTGCCAGGCTGAAGCTCCAAACTGACTTTCTCAGGGAGAGAGAGAGAGAGAGAGAGAGAGAGAGAGAGAGAGAGAGAGAGAGACACTATACAACCAAAGATTGCCCACCCCCAGGGCTGCAGTTCTCCTATGTTGTTAGCCGGGTCCTCAAACCTGGATCACGAGAATGACCAAGCAGGCATCCTCGCAGGTGAATTCTCTTGCCAGCATTCCTCTGGGGCTGGTGGGAGTGCTGGGCATTTGTTTGCAGCTATGTCCTGCACACCTGTGAGTCAAGGTCTGGGGGTACAGATGTCAGAGTTAGCCTGTCCCAACTCAGCTACTGTCCCCTGTGAATGTGCAGTGATCTGGTGTGTTTGGACAGGAGAATGTCCATCCACAAGGACAGGGACATACAGATGGGTATACACATACACTCTTAGACTCCTGGGTACAGTCACAATGTCTGAGAGGAAGCACAACCCAGATTTACACAGAGCGGGCCTGCAGCCACGTTCATGTTCACATGTATAAACATGTCTACACTTGATAAAAATGGCTAACACTGATTTCATGGCTGGACTATGCCAGAGATTATTTTTTATTTTGATGGTTTTACATTATTGTTATTATTATTGTTTTGCCATCAGGGTTGTTTCTGGAGTTTGGCTCTTGCACAGTTCCACTGTTCTCAATGGCCATCTTCTTCTTTTTCTTTTTTATAGAGGTGAGAGACAGAGATGGAGAGAGCTACAGAAAGGAGAGACACCTGCAGCACTGCCTCACCATTTGTAAAATATCCTCCCTGCAGGTGGGGAGTAGGGACTTGAATCTGGAGCCTCATGCATAGTAACGTGTGTGCTCTACTGATTTAGCCACAACTCAGCCCCTCCAGGCATTATTTTAAACAGGCCATGTCTTACAGAAGTGTGCAAATATTGACACAGCACCTGCTTTGTATGGGTATGAGGAGATCATGCAAGAACTCACGTATGTCTTTGATGTGTGTGCATGTAGGCACCTAAACATCACATAGTACATACTTCAATACCCACCCACCCACCCACACACACATTTACATGCAGTGCCACAAATTTCTGCAGATGTTCTCAGCACACACACACATGCACGCTAGCCAATATGTAGTACCACATTCGGATCCCACATGTTCCCTTTCTCCCTTGTGTAGTCCACATGTGTGGTACGTGTACAGGCTTGCACACAGCATGGAAGCAGTACACATGTGACACACATGGCTGGTCTGTGCACACACACACATCACACAGCACACTCACATTCAGACTCTTCCACGCTTTCTCACACCCGCCAATTTATGAGCGGCCAGGCTCATGTCCGGACTGCCCATTAACATTAATGAGGTGATGTCGCCTGGGTGTTCAGAAACCCTTGTCCTGAAGGAGTGGGGGGCAGGGGAGAAGATGGGGAGGCTGTGGTTACAGAGGAGCAGTTAATTATCCGGCTGACCAAGGTTTGATTGTTTTTCTCACGGCTCCCCCCACTGTCCCCAGCACAAGGCCAGGTTCCAGCTGCCCCAGAGGGTGTCGGGGGCAGGGGGCAGGGGTAGGGCAGGGTTGGGGGAGAAGGGAGCCAGAGAAACAGTGTGGGCTGGAATGGTGATTGACCCCAATTTCAGTGTTAGCCCTCCCCCTCCTCTTTGCCCAGAGCTGTCTGAATTGTTTCCTGGAACGGTTCACCATTTCTCAAGGTTGGTGTGTGCAGCTCATTCATTCCCACAATGAACCCTGCATGGGAATCAAACTCAGCTTCTGAGCTTCAGAAACTTTTGTTGGATGACCCAGAGGCCTTAACGGGAGTCTCATCCGCACATCATCACTTGCCTCGAAAGGTAGTGCAGGGCACAGCAATGACATGCCTGGTGGGCACAGCTTCCTCCCTCTGTTCATTCTAGGCTGTGAGGCTGTCTAAACCTGCTCAGTGCCCCACAGTCATCTCGATGTACAAAAATCCTTTTCCAAGCATGTGGGAGTGCGGTCTTCCAAGAACACCCCAGTTAGAGAAATGCACCCCCACGTTATTTGAATAGTAGCATAGTTGCAGGAAACGTTAACACTCCAAGTGTAATAAATGTGACCTACCTACCTTTGCCCACTCTTTCCCGCATGCAGAGTTGTTTTTCCTGTGCTTGGATCATCTAAGGCTCACAGCACAGCAGATGGGGCAGGTGGGGCAGATGCAGTTCACCCATTTCACTGATGGGCAGGCTGAAATAGGAGAGGCCAGGTGTGATGGGGTGATGGGGAGGGGCAGGGTTGTTTGTCTTTTTCAAGCCTAGGCTCTGTGAACCCCTGCATGCTCACCTTTGCTTATTTGTGGGACTTTTACCCCAAACAGAAAATGAACTAGACTTTATATGCTTCCAGAGGACTTTGTGTTAAATCTCCTTTGATGCCTGGAGCAATCTGATCATAGAAAGACAGCTCTTGACTCCACATTAAGGTCCCTGACCAAGGTGGTACCTGAGTGGTCGTCTTGTCTCTGCGTATCACTTTGGAGATGGGGACACTGAGGCCCACTGGAGCTCAGGTGACAGCAGCATGTGTGCCTGGGGGGCCTCTACCAAAGATCAGGAGGCTGAGAAGGAGACATGCTGGTGTGCATAGCTGCAGCATGTCAGCTCAGGACTTTTTAGCTCTGGTTTACAAACAGGAAATGGAACCTTGACAAGTCATTAGGAAACACATTTTAGTGAACATTGCTAGTGATTTATATTATTAAATACTAGCTTGGCACTGGATGTGGGGTGGGAATGATCAATGGATAAAGCACTCTGAAGACTGCTGTCTGATGGGGAGGGAAGACTTGGGTCACAGAGCCTAGTGTGAATGACTGTGTAATCCAGCAAGAGGAGATAAAAAAAAAATTGGGAAATTCTAGTTAATATCTACTATTGCTATGTTAGAAACTTTGGTTTGTGTCTATGATTGTGAAGAAATGGATTTTATTTTATTTTTACCTATTAGTGATAAGAAATAAATGATAGTCAACCATTAACACCCCCCACACACACACACACACCACTCCCCACCAATGCTCAATTCTGGCTTATGGTAGTGCTAGGGCCTGAACTTGGAACTTTACAGCCTCAGACATGAAAGTCTTTTTCATAACCATTATGTGATCTTCCTTGCCCTAAGCACACATCTTTAAGAAAGGCACTCTAGTTTAAATATAATTACTGTTGAGAAAGGAATTGTAGCTTGAATATCTATTAGTGCTGGGAAGAAATTCTTCTGCTGGTTTACAGTCAAGAAAGGAACTGTAATTTAAATATCTAGTTGCTGGGAAGAGAATAGTAGTTTTACCATTAAAACATGTGTTTTTAAGAAAGGAACTATCTTGTGTTGAAAAGAAACAACTTGGCTTCACAGAATGAATTTTTAACATATGACTGACCCTGAAAACCTGAAACCCTGCACGTAGACAGAGGAGAGAAAAACTATATACTTGGGGATGACAAGAATGGAGGGAGGGGGAATTTGAGAGGCAGACCTCCTTCTCCCCATTGGCCACTGGCTTTTTTCTTTAATTTTTTTATTAACTTTATTTATTGGATAGATATAGCTAGAATTGAAATGGGAAGGGGAACTAGAGAGGGAGAAAGATAGGAGAGACACCTACAGCTCCGCTTCACCACTTGCAAAGATTTTCCCCTGCAGGTGGGGACCAGGGGCTTGAACCCGGGTCCTTGCACATTATATCATGTGCACTTAACCAGGTTCGCCACCACCTACCACCTAGCCCTGGCTTTTTTACTTTTAGTAAAGTTTACTCTTTCGTTTCCCCTATAAAATGTTGTGTGATAATGACTTTTTAAACTTTTTTTAAAAAAAAATCTTCAGGATTATCACTGGGGCTTGGTGCCTGTACTATGAATCCACTGCTCCTTGTGACCATTTTTCCCATTTTGTTGCCTTTGTTGTTCTTGTTGGATAGGACAGAGACAAACTGAGAGAGGAGGAGAAGACAGAGAGGGGGAGAGAAAGACAGACACCTGAAGACCTGCTTCACCACTTGTGAAGTGACCCCCCTGCAGGTGGGGAGCCAGAAGCTCGAACCAGGATCCTTGTGCTGGTCCTTGCTGTTTGCATCATGTGGGCTTAACCTGCTGTGCTACTGCCCAGCCCCCGATAATGATTTTAAAAAAATTTTTCATCCACTCTTTTTTATCTGCTTAGAGGCTCATTCATTTTTTTTATTAGTCATTTACAAAATTACAAAAGAACTGAGGTACAAGTTCTACACTGTTCCCACCACCAGAGTTCTGTGTCCCCTTTCTCTCTCTTGGAAACTGCAGCAGTTCCCTGAAGGTCACAGATATGGGTTTGCTATTATTTCTCTCTCTCTCTCTCTCTCTCTCTCTCTCTATATATATATATATATATATATACACACACACACACATATATGTATATAGTCTTTTTGCCCATTTTTTTCCTATGGTCCTGCCTTCTCATTTTTCCATGGTCTAGAGAGACAGTGCTCTTACCTTCTCCAAGAACCATGATTCTCATCTCTAGAGTGGGAATGCTCCTTCTGTCCTCCAAGACTGGTGTTACAGTAGTTGTGGAAGGCACTTGTCCTAAGGCCCCTCACAGACACTGTATTGTGTGTGGGATATCTTCTCTCTGCTGGCTGTCTGAAGGCTCACCTGGGCTCTCTTCCTCTTCTTTCCTCCCACATTTATTTATTTATTTATTTTTATTGCCACTAGGGTTATCTCTGGGACTCAGTGTATGCACAACCACTTGACTTTTCATGGAGCTTCCCTGCAGGTGGGGAGTGAGGCCTTGAACCTGGGTCCTTGTGCATGGTAATGTGTGCGCTCAACTAGGTGCTCCACTGTCTGGCCCTGAGACCATCTGTTTTAGAGAGACCTGAACTCTTGGCCCAACTCTTGTCAACTCCCTTACCTTCCCCAGCCTTGTCCTAGCTTGAGCAAGAGTGGGTACCCTCCTAGGAGGAACATTGTGCTTGTTATTTATCTCCTTTTAGATGTAGGTCATTCTCACAGGGGTGAAGTAATATCTCATTCTCATCTTTATTTGCATTTATTTGATAATTTTATTTAGTCAAAAATTTTATATATATATTTTTTTGTATTTGTGTGATTTCACCACTCTAGCCTACTGTTCTCATTTACATAGAGTGACTGAGACACACACACACACACAGAGAGAGAGAGAGAGAGAGAGAGAGCTTTGCCTAGTGCCACAGCACCTCCCAAATGCCACTCCTATGGGGGTGAAGACTCTGGATAGGGTTAAAGGATTCTGGGTAGCTGTGTCCCTGCCTCCAGAAGTGGCCTGTGATCAGCTTTCTGGACTCCAGTCTTTGTCTCTGTAAACAGGAGAATAAACACCCTCTCCATACCCGGCCATGCTGCCAAGGTGGCATGTCAGGAAGGTCGCAAGAGGTCATGAGCGAGGTTCTGTCAGATGCCTGTAGTGCCCTTCAGGTGGAACTGTGATCCCTTAGAGACTTGCTGGGCTGGGCTATGGGATTCAGACCAACCACAGGGCATTCCTGGTGGGCAGGAGGGCTGCCAGTGCTGAGGGGCCACACTCCACTGGTCTTTCCCTTCTTTCAACCTCAGGCCATAAAAACACTAGCTACAAAGGGCCCAGATATTTTGAGTGTCTCTTGGGGGGGGCAGCATATGGCAGTGGGTGATGCCTACACCAATGCAGAGAGTCTGCCAGTTGCCAGGGCACCCTGGTCTTGCTGCCTGGGCCCAACAGGTCTGCACAATCTGTCCCCTTGGGAGGCTATCTCAGAGTGCCCCAGCTCAGGGTAGGCTGGAGGGGTAAGCAAAGGCTGCCTGGAGATGTGGGTTGGGAGGGGACTGAGTAGGAATGTGAACAGAGAGAACAGAGCAAACAGTGATGAGAGGTGGGTCACTGGGGGCTGGGACTCAATGGGCCTATGGGGAGGGGGCTGAGTGACTGGGTCCTAGGTCTGATGGCCACAGTGGACTGTGACCTTTTCCTTGACACCCTGGTGTGAGAAGTGGAGTGGGCTGGAAGGGAGCACTGGCTCTGGGCTCCATCCTCTGCCCCTCCTCACTGGCCTTACGCTTTCTCAAGTCTTCTCTCAATAGTCCTCCACCATACAGGGCTAGCTTGACTATGTATGGGCTGTGGGGCCTATGCCCTTTTTCCCTTGGATTGAGGGACTTTTTCCAGAAAATGCTTGGGATTACTTAGATGTGCTTAGAAAACTCAAGGGGCTGGGGTCAGTGTGTTAAGAAGCCTGTTCCTGCTTTCTTATTGTAGACACTAGACACATTGCTTCCCTCAGGCCCCATGAAGAAAAAAAAAAAAACACCTCTGTCCACCATTGTTGGGGTAGGGGTGGAGACAGACTCTGGAAGACTTCAAGAGGACCCCAGAAGTGGTCTTCATGGGCAAGAGTGGGGGAGCTTTGGGAGGAGCTGGGAAGGAGGGAAGAGGAATCCAGAGTAGAGGCACCTCCTCCGCCTGGCTCATCTGAACAATAAGCCAGTGATTTAGTGAAGTCTGTAAATCCTTTCCCATCTCAGCTCCCAGCTTCCACATGGCAGGCTCCCAACTCCATCTGCAACAGGTCTAGGATTAGCAATGCAGCTATGAGAGGCAGGGGTGCTCACTCATGTGTGGGATGCCTCTGAGCTGGTAGGGGTGGTCATGCTGTCTTCCATGCAGGGGGTGAGGGGATGAGTAGGGGTGGTCATGCTTTCTTCCATGCAGGGGGTGAGGGGATGGGTGTGTGTACAGGAGCAGGGAGGGAGAGGGTCTGACCAAGCTGTCAAGGTCAGACCTCATAGCCTCGGGGAGCTCCTAGAACCTCAGCATCAAGGGCTGGAAGAACCACAGGCTCTACCACAGAGCCCCTAAGGGCAACTATGAGAAGTTGGGTCAGCCATCTTTCACACTGAATTACCCTGAAGCACGGCCTGTTCTCTGCTTCAGTTTTCCAGAAGCTGAGGATGGAGCTGGTTTCCAAAACCCCTATTCAAATGGGGAGGATGTGGCAGCCTTCTCAAACCCTGGAGAATTTGTCTCCTAGAGTCTGGGTTTGTGTGGGGTTCATGCAATTGGAGGAGGGTAACTGATAGAGAACTGCTTTGAGCCCCCAAATTTTGCAGCAATAAGTGCTGGCCTGGGAAGGAGGAGGAGGACCCCTGCACAGCAGGAGAGCAGGTGAGGAGCCTATGGCAATGAGGCTAGTAGTTGTAGAGAAGACTCAGCATCACTGGGGGGTGGGAGTGGGGTGGAGGGTGTAGCATTTAAGAAAATGCACAGGGGACTAAATGTGGTGCACCTGGTGGAGCGCACATGCTGCCATGTGCAAAAACCAGGGTTCAAGCCCTGGTCTGGGCCCACCTGCAGGGAGAAAGCTTCACGAATAGTAAAGCAGGTCTGCGGGTGTCTCTCTCTCTCCTCTTTCCATCTCAGTTTCTTTCCATCTTTATCCAACAAATAAATAAATAAGTAAAATATAAAGAGATAGTCTACACAGGAGCTAAGAGATAGCTCAACTTAGAGCAAGATGTTGAGTTAGCTGGGTTTGATTCCCAGCATTGCCACAAGCCAGAACTGTGTGCAATGCTTTGATTTGATTGCTTTTTCATATATACAAATATGTATGTATAATAAATATAATTGTATATTATATACCTAGTATATAGTAAATATATATCTAATATGTATTTTCTTATTTCTTTTTATTTTCATATATATACATATATTTTTCTTCTTTTTTATCTGATATGTATTTTAAAAGGACCTGGCTATACATCCAGGCTGTCCTAGCTTGAATCTTGGCTATACCCATTATCAGCTGTGTGTGGGAAGGGTTGCTATAAGGTTTAAGTAAATTAGCAATTCAGGGTGCTGGGTGGTGGCACACCTGGCTGAGCGCACATGTTCAAGTGCGTAAGAACCAGGGTTCTGGCCCTCGGTCCCCACCTGTAGGGGGAAAGCTCTGTGAGTGGTGAAGTAGGGCTACAGGTGTCTCTGTCTCTCTCCCTCTCTATCTCCCCCTATCCTCTCAATTTCTGGCGGTCCCTATCCAATAACTAAAGATAATTTTTTTTAAAAGTTAGCTGTTTAGGAGCTGTGTGGTGGTGCACCTGGTTGAGTGCACATGCTGTGTTGTGCAAAGGCTTGAGTTCAATTTCCTGGTTTCTATTTGTAAGGAAGGAAGCTTCAAGAATGGTGAGGCAGTGCTTCAGGTCTCTCTCTCTCTCTCTCTCTCTTTCCTCCCAATTCCTCTGTCTTTACATATATCTATGTAGATATAGATATATAGTAAATCTGAAAATGTCTCATTTCTCCAAAAATGTCTTAGAGCTTCTCTAGCACACAGGAATGCAATAGAATTTTTTCTTAGTGTACTGGTCTGCTGTGAGGCAAAGTGAGGAATTTGTCTGCCCTGGAGCATTTTGGGGTATCCACCCTGGGACATTGAAGGCCCACTCTGTGGTAGCACCTCCCATGTGGTTCTGGGACTCTAACCTGGGGGGGGGGCATGCATGGCAAGGCCAGCACCCTGGCCGCTGAAATATCTCTCTAGATTTCTCTGCTCATTCCTGTCCCTCTTCCATCTTTCTCTGATATCAGTGAGGTTGGCCTGTCTCCCAACTGCCACCCAAACTAGAGATTCTCCTGTTGCCCTGACAGTGAACCACACCCAGGGGCCCTGTGTAGAAGCCAGAGACCTCTGTCCTCTTCCTCATCCCTCCTCTTGGGTCCTGGCTAAGAGCCCCTGGGGACTTAGGATGAGCTTTGAGATCAAGTTTGGGCAAGAACCCTGTGCCCAGCTCAGCCCCCTCCCTCTGCCCCCAGCAATGTATTTGAGGCCATGCCAGGGTTGTCTGGACACCACAGGGAGCTAGACATGGAAACCACCAGGCAGCAAAGCAGGGTGGCCTGCCACAGTGTGCCATCCTGGGTGCCCGTCCTCCCTTCCCTGAGGGATGTCCACAAAGGACTGACCACTGGCCCACTGCTTAGGGGGATATGCTTTCTGCAGTCTGTGGTTAAAGAAAGATGAACCAGATGTCTTGCCAGTTCTGTGTGGGGAGGAGGGAGGTGCCCCAGCCAGCTGCCACCCACAGGGTGCCAGCCATGGGTAGAGTGGCCCAGTCTCTGGCCTTTGCCCCCTACCATACCGGTCATTTCCCTTGTGGGATCCTTGATGGGAAAGCTGGAACTTCCAGTACTTGTGGGGGAGCGGTGCCAGGAGGGTGTTTATGGGCAGGGGTTCAGAACCTGGGGAAAGCCCAAACTGACGGGCCTAAAAGTCTATGCTAGACTCCTTACCACCCCACAACTACCAAGCACCTACTGTGCACCAGGCAACCAGTGTCCACCCCCAGGGATTAGAGAAGAGACTAAACAGACACCGACAGCCCTCCCCCTGCCTCATAGGCTTAGGACAGGCACTCTGGGGCGAAAAAGTTCATTCAGTCCGCTCCACTGACTCTGAGAGGGGACCCGGAGAGGGGGCAGGCATGGAGAAGTGAGCCCTGGGATGAGGCCATAGCAGGCGCTGTGGGGTGTGAATGGAACTCACTCACCAGTGGTGGAGACAGACCAAAGCAGAGCTTGCTCTCAACTGCCACCTTGGCCACCTTCTTCTGCTCTTGGTTTTCTTTCAGAGTGATAAAGCACATTAAGATAAAGATGCTGTTTCTTTCAGATTCACTTACTGATTCCCTCCCTCCTTCCCTCCATCTCTGTTTGTCTGGCTTATTTGTTCATTTCAAAGGTTGTTCATCCCTTTGTTCCTTCCTTCTTTTATTCAATAAATGCATCTGTCCTAGGTCTTGACTAAGCTGTGGGATCTAAAGAAATGGGTGATGAGACAGCATAATGATTACGTAAATGACTCTCATGCCTGAGGCTCTGAGGTCCCAGGTTCAATACCCTGCACCACTGTAAGCCACAGCTGAGCAGTGCTCAGGTAAAAAATAAAAAATAAAAGTGGCCAGATGGTGGTGCACTGTGTAGAATGTACATGTTACACATTACATGTATGAGGACCTGGGTTCAAGTCTCTGGTTCCCACCTGCAGGGGAGGAAGCTTTATGAGCAGTGCTAAGATGTCTCTCTTTCTCTCCTTCCTTCTCTCATCTTTCTCAATTTCTCTATGCTTATATCATAAAAAGTCAGAAAAAAGAATTGCCACTGGGAGAAGTTGCACAGGCATTGAGCCCAAAGTGATAACCTTTGTGGCAGAAAAAAAAAAGAAAAGAAAAAAAAACAATAAACAAGTGGGAGATAAGTTTTGAATATCACTTATTGGGATGTAAGTCTTATGGACATGTAGTGAACATCACACATCTTCTGTCCCAGAAAACTGCCTGTGTCATCACTTGAACTAAAATGTCTTCAACGTTCTGAGCCTTTCTGAGGACATGAAACCCAGGACTGAAAACAGTGCCATAGTGCTAAGTGGGCTTCATTTCTGGATTGCCTCTTTGAACCTTAGCCCTTTCACTTCTTCTTTTTTTTTAAATAAATAATTGCACCACTTGTCAATGTCAATACAGTAAATCAATGAGATAAATGGTAGCGAGGGTCTAGAGCAGTGCCTGGTGTATGTGAGCCGTTCTCATGTGTGATGTCTCTTTTCTTTTTCTATTTTGGGATGCAAAATCTCATGACAGGCCTAAGCAGGGACAATATACTCAAACAAGAGATTGGAGACAGGAGAGTGGGCATGACTGAATGCCTTCTGAAGGATGAGCAGGAATGAGTTCCTCTTTTTAAAATGTAAAATCGCTGGGTCCATATCCCCCAGGATATCAGGTCTAGTGCTGACCATCCTGTTTATCAAAAATGTCACTGCTTGTCTAGTGCTGTCCCTGTGCCTTGCACTGCCCCAGGCATATGAAGCAAGGTCACATAGCTGATCGATATCTACTCTTGGGTCTCGGCCCACTAGGTCTGGCTCCAAAGCCCTTGCCCTACACCACTACCTTATGTTGCTTTTCTGGAGTTATCCTAGTTTTCCTCAACCTTCTGAATTTGTATTTCCTAGTTATCTGCTTGCAGAGCACTTCTGCTGGAGCCAAGGATCCAGGACAGTAAATGGAGGTGCTAGAGGAAACTTACCGCCTCTCCTAAAAGTATGAGTTCAAGTTGAGGCAAGTGGGGACGAACTTGAAGAAGTGAAGTGCATCCTGGAAGGTAGGGAGGTGGTAGAACCCTGGACTTAGAAGGATGAGGTCTTGTATTCATGCCCAGCTTTATATATGCCAGCGTGATGCTCTGGTTCTTTCTCTATCTTGTGAAATGAATAAAATAGAGAATAAAATAAAATAAAAGTAGTGGTTGACACATTAACCTGGAGCCAAAAAAATGAAGCCTGGGTTTTTGTCCTACCTCTCCAGGCTTCAGTTTTCTTATCTGTAGTGTGGGTGTGTTGATTCCAGTGTCACTGCTCTAAGGAAAGGATGCAGCAGCCCTGGGCACCTCCCTAGGGCTCATCTTGTAACAGGGCCTCACATCTGCCTCTCCAACATGCCATGAGCTCTTCCAGGAAAGGGGTGGGTCTCTGCTCTTTTGCTAGCTCTTGGCACCAGTCCTGGTGCATGTGGCGCTCTATAAATGCTTGCTAGATAAAGACACCAAGTGACACCTCCCAAATGTCAGGCCTTACTCACACCAGAGACCTCCTTCCTCCTGCAAGTCTGGAGGGCTGATATGTCCCTGTGCAGAGAGCACTAGGAGTACATCTACAGTTGTCAAAGGCACTTTTTGGGGAGAGTCCAGGAGCATTCCCCCAATACTCCCTCCCAAGTTGCCAAGACTCAGCACTGTCACCCCCAACTACACTGGCCCCAAGCTACATAGTAATGCCCATAGTCAGCCAGACTCAGATGGAGTCCTACAGATTCCAGGGCATGGGCAGGTGGCCAGAGAGGGACCAGACCTCCTCAATGTCATGCAAAGACCCCACCAAGGTTTTCTGTACATATGCCAACCTTCTCCTCACATCCTTCTGGAGACTGGGGGTTACTGGGATGAGTGTGACCAATCTGATCTGAGAAGCAGCCCTCTATCAGAATTGTATTTTGTAAATTGCATTCCACCTTCTAAGCTACGAGATCACTGGTTATTTAAAGAGATTGGTGGTGAGGGGCCAGGTGGTAATTCAGGTGATCCTAAACCTGACCCACTCACATTATAGTGCACAAGGATTCAGGTCCAAGTCCCTGGTACCCACCTGCAGTTGTCTCACTGTCTCTCTCCCTCTTTTTTTTCTTTTTGTCTCCAGGGTTATTGATGGGCCTGGTGCCTGCACTATGAATTCACTGCTCCTGGAGGCCATTTTTTCTGTTTTGTTGTTATTGCTGTTGTTGTTGTTGGATAGGACAAAGAGAAATTGAGAGACATGGGGAAAACAGAGAGAAGGAGAGAAAGATAGACACCTGAAAGCCTGCTTCACCACTTGTGAAGCAACCCCCCCTGCACGTGGGGAGCCTGAGGCTTGAATTGGGAGCCTTATGCTGGTCTTTGTGCTTTTGCGCAATGTGTGCTTAACTTGCTGCACTACTGCCCACCCCCCTTCTCTCCCTCTTTATCTCCCCCTTCCCTCTCAATTTCTCTCTGTCTCTATCCAATAATAAATAAATAAATAAAAACATTAAAAAAAGAGATTGGTGGGAGTCAGGCACAACGGGTTAAGCGCAAGTGGTGCAAAGTGCAAGGATCCCGGTTTGAGCCCCAGGCTCCCCATCTGCAGGGTCGCTTCACAAGCAGTGAAGCAGGTCTGCAGGTGTCTGTCTTTCTCTCCCCACTCTCTGTCTTCCCCTCCTCCCTCGATTTCTCTCTGTCCTATCCAACAATGATGACATCATCAACAACAACAATAACTACAATAATAAAACAACAAGGGCAACAAAAGGGAATAAATAAATGATGAAATAAATATTTTTAAAAAGAGATTAGTAGTGGATCCCTTTGCAAACTAGGGAGAGAATCCCTTGAAGGAACCTCTGTACTAATCTCAGTTTTCTTAAAAGAAAGAAAAAAACCCATTTTACAGATCAGGAAACCAAAGATCATCAGGGTCCCAGTGCTTTATTCTGAATGCAGTTGGTTGGAGGTAGAATCTGAGCAGAGAGTAGGTCTGTCCCCAGAAAGGAACCAACTGGAGGGGAGGCTAATTCTACACCATGACACCTGAGGTCAAGGAGTGAAAGTGGGGGGCCTGTGCTACCATGTGGGGGCTAAAAAGGGTGAACTAAGACAGCTGACCCCAGCAGAGGGTTGACCAGAAGTCTGGTTTGGATCAGCAACCTTCCATTCATTGCCTAAGGCAGCATGATTTTGCTGAGTATCCATTGCCTATCAGGTCTGAGGCAATGACTGGGCAGCACCTGACTCAATGGGGGCTCAGCCAGTCATTGCTGGATGATGGCCCAGAATGACTGCAATGGATTTTCCCCCTTTAGTAGCTGGCAAAGGGAATAAGGTGGGTAGGCAAAACCCTATGGTTCCATACACTTTCTTTAGTCCTTCTATGTGCTTGGAACAATCCTTGGTCCTGCTAGAGGGAATAGTGGGCAGGATTGGGGCAGGTATTCAGCCTTCAGTCTGAGGGGTGGACACAACCTGTGCCCACTGGGAGGATCTGAGGACAGCTGAGTGTACAGGTTCTCGATTCACAATCAACCAGCCATCCTCCTCCTCCTCCTCCTCCTCCTCCTCCTCCTCCTCCTCCTCCTCCTCCTTCTTTTTGCCATCAGGGTTATTGCTGGAACTCAGTGCCTACACACAATGAATCCACCTTACCCAATGACCATCCACTCCCTTCCTTTTTTTCCTTTTGATAGGACATAAATAGATTAAGAAGGGGAAGAAGGGGGCGGGGAGAGAGAATCCTGCAGCACTGCTTCACTGTTTGTGAAGTGTCCCCCTGAAGATGGGGACCAGGGGCTTGAACTCAGGTCCTTGAACATGATAATATGTGTGTTCAATTGGTTGTGCCACTGCCCAGCTCCCTTAGCTATTCTTTAATTCATCTGTTAACAGCTATGCGTTAAGTACCTGCTATGTGCTAGACACAGCTCTAGGCTCTGGAGACATAGCAATGAACAAAACAGGTAAGTATTTCTGCCTTCAGGGAGTTGCACTCTGATAGTTGGAGGTAGATCAAAGTCAGACAAGTATGGGCATACACATACTCGCAACCATAATCACTCTCCAGAAGCATGGATCAGGACAAAGGGGTGGAGAACAGATAGGCGATAGTGAGCTGTTTTGTGTAGGGAGGGCAAATCAGGCTTCTCTAAAATGGCTGCATTTGAGCAGAGAAGAGAGGGCCCTCAGAGTCATGTGACTGTCTGGGAAAGGCCATTTTGGATGGCAAGAGCAGTACGTGCAAAGGGCCTGAGGCAGGTGTATGGCTGCTGTATTGGAGGACCAATGCCAAGGCCTTGTTCCTGTGAAGTCTGGTGTAATAAGTGCGGGTGGGTGGAGGGAAGGAGCAGAGAGCTTGGTGGTGGCTTGGACAGGATGTAGCAGCAGCTGGGTGCTCAGATTCCAGCTCTACCACCTTCTTACCATGTGACCCTGGGAGGATGATTGAGCCTCTGTTTCCTCATCTGGAAATGAGATTGATGAGGATACTCACTTGCCTCGCTGATGCCCACGAGACCTAAGCACAGTGCCCGGCACACAGCTGATGCTGGCTTGGTGACAGCTCCTATCCATTAATGTCAGCAGGGACCACACACTCAGGGTGGAATAAGCTGAGCCCAGAAGACCTGCAGAGAGCACAGGGCTCAGTTATTTGGGAAGGAGAGAGGTTTAGATGCATTCAGATCCCCCTGTGTCTCAGCACCCAGTTGGCACTGTTCCTCCTCCTGCCTGGCAGAGGTGCCCTTCAGCCTCCTGTTTATTTGTTTGCCTTTCACCTGCCTTGAAGTTTCAGCTGTGAAACCGGCCCCACCAGTCTCCAGTGGCAGCCCAGCACCCCCCAGCTGAGGCTTCCAGCTGCTCTTGCAAAATCAACAGCACTGGGAACAATGAAGGAGGAGGGGACAGTGGATGCTCCCTGGCAAGCCTGTGACACTCAGGAGTGACAGCCACAAGTAATGATTGAGAATAAGTCTGGGATCTCATGGTGCTGGTGACCACAGAGTCTGTGGGACTGGCTTCCTGCTATGGGCAGGTGAGGTCTGTATAAGACACAGTGGTTATGGTCACAGCTGGGGACATTTGCCTGGGGCGGAGTGGGGGCATTGGCCAAGAAATCTAAAATGCAAAGAAAGGCTTGGTCTAGCCCTGCTGCCCTGACTTGATTTTCCATCACTGTTTATTCAGGATACAGAAGTGATGGTGATGGGTGGGTGGGGGGTTGTGCATACGTGTGTGTGTGTGTGTGTGTGTGTGTGTGTGTGTGTGTGTGTGTGTGTCTGGGAGTGAAAACTGTCTTCCTACAAAGAACATTTCCTAGGAGAAAGGAGACCCAGTGAGAGGAAGTCACAAAACCCACCTGTCACCAAAACCCACCTGTGACTCTGGACTCCTGGTCAGGTGTTGTGACCAGAGAGTGACTAGGCCACTCTGGGTGCCTCATGTGTGACAGAGGCCAGTCTGTTCCAGTCCTGAGAGCTCCATCCCCCTGCACCTGGGTACCCTGAAGAGGATGGGGCTCTGTCCAGCTCAAGCTTGAGGGGGCTAGAAGAGGAGTGTCTTCTGCAGGCTGGGCTGTGTGTATGGGGGGGGTCCTTGATCAGTCTCTCTCTCTCTCTCTCTCTCTCTCTCTGTGTGTGTGTGTGTGTGTGTGTGTATGTGTGTGTGTGTTGGGGGGTGGTGCTCTTCTCAAGTCTGTCTTGTGGCTGCAGCCTGCTCAGGGTCATCTCCCTGGATCAGCTTCATCATCTCTTAAATGGGCAGGGTTGCCCTGCCAACCTGCCAAGGTTGTTGTGAGCAGTGCGGATGTGCTTGTCTAAAGCCCCACTGTGGGGACTGGAGCAACACAAGGTCACATGCTGAGGAGGGCGGGGGGTGGGGTGGGGGCCAGGAAGGGGAGTCCCAGTTTCCTCCCAGTTTCTGAGCAGAGAAGCCTGCAGCTATGGGGGTTCATGGGGAGACTCACCCTGCCTTGGGAGAATCTGACAAGGTGTAAATGCAATTTTGTCCTGAGGAGATGGGGGTGGGAGTGAGGGGTTCATCTCCAGGTTCAAGGCCATGAATTTCAATTGTGAGGAGTTGGTTTGTAGTGCTGTAGGCAGAGAATTCTGTGATAATGGTGTGTGAGCTGGTGCCTGCCCAGTCTCTAGTTGAGAGTGAGAGAGAAAGAAAGAGAGGATTCTGTTTCTGGCAATAGATCTCTAGAAGATTCTCCTAGGTGTCTTTACCCTAGAGCTTCCACCAGGGTTACAACCTTCTTTGCCCAGGTCCCCACAAATCTAGGGCTTCAGTTCTGCTCAGCTCCAATAGGCTGTACAGCCAGGGCACTGGGAATGTGGATCCAGCCACTGCCCTCGGGGAGGATACCACAGATAGCCATGTCCACCATCACCACTCACACAGAAAAGTGCCTGTGAAGTCACATGCCAGCTGATGTTGCTGGAATGAGCTGGTGTCTGGGCTGGAATGGCTGATCCTTCCTCATCCACCCAACACCTGCTTCCCTGCTGGCCTCCAGAAGGTTCTCCTCTCTGCTGCAGGCTCCTGGGATGCTAGTTTGGCATAGAGACATGCCCGCGGCCTGCTTCATAGCCAGCCTGGTCCCCCTCCACTGAGGGGTGGTGGCGGCTGGGAGCTGTGCCAGAGGTCAGGGTTGGGACCAGCAGGAGCTGGGAAACTTCAGAGTCCAAGGGGTCAGGAGGGCCTGGCTCCTGTTTGCTAACCCTGAATTGTGGGTGGGGGGGGGAGAGAGAGAGAGAGAGAGAGAGAGAGAGAGATGGAGAGAGAGCTGCATGCTCTGGCCTCTCCCAGGGCTGCCTCTGGCCCTCCCCTCTGGTCTCTGTCCCCTGTGGTCACAGGGCTGTCCCTACTTGTTCCCCAGACTTCTCCCCTGCTTGCTTCCCTGCTCCCCCTCCCCTGGCCATGCCACTCTAGGCTCCATCCATGTGGGCTCACATGTAAAAATATCCCAGTGCCTTTTTTCCTTCTTTTTTCTTTCTTTTCTTTCTTTCTTTTTTTGAGCTTGTTATCTACTATTTTTATCAGATGGTCCAAGCAAGGCAGGACCGAAAAAAGGGAAAATCATACAGCTCTGTTTGCCAAGTGCAATAGAAATAGCAATGGGGTGGGCTATTTTTAACAAGATGAATACCCCCGTCCTCTGAGGTCTCCCCTGGCCCCACACCAGCCCCTTTGTCTCTCTGCCTGGACAGCAGATTTTAAAATACGCCCACAGCTGCCAAACCACTAAATGCACCCAAGACAGAGACTCAGGCCTTTGGAGCCAAAAAGGACTGTGGGGGGTATTCCCCCTCCTTTCACCTCCCTCCCCTGAAGGAAGCCACACTCTTCTGGTTGAAAGACCTGCCAGGTTGGTTTGTGAAGCCTTTTCCGAGTTGTCCCCCTCCCACGGGAACAGCAGTGGTGGTTTGGGCAGAATGACTCCAGAGGCTCCAGTGTTGGCTGTGGCAGAGCAGGGACATAGGGAGACCAGGGACCTAGATCCCAAGTGGGCAGGGTGGGAAGAGAGCTGTAGTGGGGCTGTGAGGTGAGAGGCCCTTAGGGGTCTGCACTGGGCTGCTTGCTATACAGGCAGGTAGAGGGCCTGGAAGGCTGAGGCCACGCTGCCTTCTGCTAGGCCACCACGAAGCTACAATTGGATGATGGTCCAGGTGCTTCAGGCTTGCAGGGTGTGCCATCAAGGGTCACAAGCATCTGTTGCCTGGGGCAACACGGAGTGGCAAGAAGGGGCTTAATCATCAGGAAACTTTGTCCCTGGATCTCAATGGTCCCTGTGTAACGTGAGGGACCTAGGTTCCCTGAGGTATGTGTGGTTGAGAGGGAGAAAGAAAGCAGAAACTAATAGGGTTAACATTAATTGAGTTCTTATTGGAGCACTGATGCAACATTTTACATCAACTTCATATCATGTGTGTTATCATCTCACTGAGTTTCCCCCACACCCCCATCAGTCATTTTTTCCCTCAGCCCTGCCCATCAGTCTCTCTTTTTTTTTTTTTTTTTTGCCTCCTGGGTTCTTGGTGGGGTTCGGTGCCTGCACAAGGAATCCACTGCTCCTGGAGGTTATTCTCCCCCCCCTTTTGTTGCCCTAGTCATTTTTTAAAAAAAAAAAAAAACAGATTTTTTAATGTCATATGAGTGAGTTTCTTTCTTTTTAAAAATCATTTATTTATTGGATAGAGATAGGGAGAAATTGAGAGGGGAAGGAGAGAGAGAGAGAGAGAGAGAGAGAGAGAGAGAGGGATCTGCAGTACTGCTTTATCACTTGTGAAACTTCCTCTTTGTAGGTGGGGACTGAGGGGCTCAATCCCAGATCCTTGCTCATTGTAACATGTGAGCATACCAGGTGCACTACAAGCCTGAGTGAGAGGGTTTCATAGGAGAGAAAAAGAGAAAGACAAAGAAGACATTCTAGTCTACCCAGCAGCTTGGACATGTAAGTCCTGCACTCTACTAGCGGAGTCACCCCCTTGGCCACCACATCTACCCTTTGCTGTCACTGACTGAGCCTCTGTCTTCCCCATAGGCAGTGTGTAAGACTCAGGGCAAAGGTTGATTCACCCGTTCATCCTGAGACCAGTCATTCTGGCCATCTCTGGTCCCTTGGCCTGCCAAGTGACCAGGAACATGGGAACAGTGGTTGGTGGTCCTAGGGAAGCAGGTGGCAGTGCTAGGGAGGGAAGTGGCAGCACCCCTATAGGTGGTGGAATCTGGCACCAACACCAGACACCCCTCTATGCCTTTCTGCTAATCTCAGCTGACAAGTTAAGCTGTGACAGGATCTCCACACTTCTTTCCTTACCTATGCTATGCCATGCTCTAGTTTTCCTCTCTCTCTCTATCACACACACACACACACACACACACACACACACACACACACACACACACACACCCCTCTGTTTATTAATACAAGACAGAGGAGAAAGAATCAGATCATGACTCTGATTACTCTGGCACATGTAATACTAGGTATCAAACTCAACACTCCATGCTCTTGGGCCCAGCACTCTAACCACTGCACCACCTTGTGAGGGCTGCACTGTTTCTTCTACCAGTCATTCCCTCCTTGTCACTATCTTCATTTGGTAAAGCCTGGCACATTTGTCA
Source organism: Erinaceus europaeus (assembly GCF_950295315.1). Taxonomy (NCBI): domain Eukaryota; kingdom Metazoa; phylum Chordata; class Mammalia; order Eulipotyphla; family Erinaceidae; genus Erinaceus; species Erinaceus europaeus. Next base: position 68,626,027 of record NC_080165.1, read on the forward strand.
AGGCTCAAAGCCTCTCTCTCTCTCTCTCTCCCCCAATTCAGAAGACCTCTCCCTTTGTACATTTAGGACAGAGATCCTGGAGTCCTTACCACCACCCCCTGCCCTGCCCATAACCTGGCACTGATATCACCACAGTTTAGTCATCCCCTTCCCCCACATGGTGTTCTAGAGGAGAAAACATGGAGTGGACAGAAAAGAGACAGGAGGAATGAGAAGTGAGGAAGCAAAGATGAGGAAAGAACAGGGCTGGGTGGAGTTGGTGAGGGAGAGTGGGGCACAGCGGCTCAGGGGGGATAGTCCAGAGGGGGAGAGAGGGAGACTTCATGCTGCACAAATGGGTTTTCTGACCCTGGGGATTTGGTTCAGCCTGAGTTGTTCTGGGGCTGGCTGGGGGTAGTGTCAGAAGTGGGGAGAGAGTTTGCCTGCTTGTTAGCAGCATCTGTCAATAGTCTGTGTGCCTGCCCCTGTGCTGGGCACAGGGCCCCTCTCCCCTGCCAGTTGCTTCAAGCAGGGGAACATGAGTGATGGAGAGCAGGACCCTCACCATCAGCCTCCTGCATCCCAAAAGAAATAGATTCTGGTCCCTACACATAACCTGAAACTTGCTCCCTGCATGGGCTCACTTCTGGAGCTGTGTGCGGCAGGGATGCCACCAGGAGGCCTTGCCAGTCTTGCCCCATGGGGAGCTCTGAGAGGAGTGGGGCTCCCATCCAGGCTGGCTGCCTACACGCCACCCCTGCCCCAGGAAAGTGAGACTTGGCCAGCTGGCTGCTGCCTGGCCTGCCAATGAATCGTCCCCAAGTTTGCTGTCTTGTCTGAATACTCTCATTTCTGAAAGGGACTGGTGACAAAGGGGACATTGACATCCTCCACCAGACAGAGCCACCAGCCCGCACACACAGGGGAAGCCCTTCAGGGCGGCGGCAAAGGATCCAGACAGGGAGAGGCATTCTATTGCCGAATGGCCTGGTGGGCTTGGCTGGCTTCTTGTCCTTCCTGGTTCTGGGCCTGGGGTGTTTGAGGTGACAGAAAGTGTCCTTGGGAGTGTCTGTGACCCAGAGTGACCAGCGGAGCTAGACTAGGGACTTGGGGAGGGGTGAGGTCAAGCTGGCGCATACACAGGAAGAGAAATGCAGCTGCCCTGGACTGGACACTCCCTTTCCCCAGGAACCTGAGGACCAGAACTCTCCCCAGCCTTCCAAAACCCTGAGCCGAACTGAGGAGTGCGGGGAGGGTGGGGGCTGGCACTGTGTCTTTCTTCAGATTAGGCTGGGTCTCTGTCCCAGTGGGCCCCCGTGGCTCCTGGCCAAGTGAGTGGCCTGCGGGTGGGGGCCTTGGTGTTCAGAGTTCTGGATCTGATTAGGATTTTTGTTTGTTCTGAAGTTATTGGGAACAGGATTTTCTGTTGATTCAATTTCATGTGCATGCGTATGTGAACGTTTGGTTTGCTCCACCAAAACGATGACTTTCTGGAGCCTGATTAGTCTGTGGCACCGCCTTTGGGCCTGGGGTAACTCATGCATTTATTCAGCAGATTTTTCTTTCTTCCTTTCTCTTTCTTTCTTTCTTTCTTTCTTTTTTTTTAAATGAACATGAAATGTAGCAAGCAATAACTAACTGGGAATCTGGAGGCCCAAGGGGAACCCTCACCCAGTCTCCAGGAGCATGAGAGAAGGGTTGGACAAGAGACATCCCAGAGGTGCCCTTGATGAACCCATGGAAACAGACAAGTTGTGGGATGGGGTGGCATTCTGCACTGGGTCTGTGGCCACACCATGTCACTGACATCCTCTAAGTGCCCTCTGAGTGTCAGGCACAGTACCTGTGGTGGTTTAGCCCACAAGATTTGCTTTTCACATCATCACCAAAAAACGTGTGTGTGTGTGTGTGTGTGTGTGTGTGTGTGTGTGTATTGGTGTGCATATCTGTGTGTGCACGCATGCTGGGGTGTGTATGTCCACATGCCTAACTAGGAAGGGCACTGAGCGAAAATACTGGCTCTGCCATTATCTCTATGATGACAACAGTGTTGTCTCTATGGCAACTGATGTGTTCTCCCTAACCCTTGGTTTCTTCATCTGAGGAATGGGGATAATGAGAATGGGAGTGATTCCTCATCAATTTTTTGTTATTTACTTATGTGTTTATTTATTACCAAAACACTGCTCAGCTGTGGCTTATGGTGGTGGTAGTGGAGTGTGTGTTTTTGGGGGAGTGGGATTGAGCTTGGAACTATAGAATCCCAGACATGAAAGTCTTTTGCATAACCATTATACTATCTCCACAACCCTTATTAACTTGTTACTAGGCTAAAACTGTAAGCCTTGGGCTGTAGAGATAGTATAGTGGTTATGCAAAATGACTCTCATGCCCGAGGCTCTGAAGTCCTAGGTTCAATCCCCAGCCCCATCATAAACCAGAGCTGAGCGGTACTCTGGTCTCTCCCCCTGTCTCTCTCCCTGCATCTCTTTAATTAAAATAAATATATTTTTAAAAGGCCTTAATAGCATGTAGGAGCACCTTTTGCATATATCAGGCACTTGGTATATATCAGTTATTACTCCTAGTACTCTTTCTCTTGTTAGTATGTTAGATGGTGTCTTAGGTCCTGACCCCCTAGAAGCAGGCCCTTTGCTGGGGATCCCCAGCTAAGTGATTTCCTAAGGGATTGCTCCCAGGGGACACTGAGGAACATAGAGGGATCTGGGGAAGCAGGACAGGGGAAGAAGAAGCCACAGGGCTTCCAGGGATGGTCCAGTCCTTCCTGGGGAGGAAAGAAAACTGTTCTCTGTTTATTGGCTAATAGCTGCTTTGAGGGTCTTGAGCTTCCTGTGCTAGCTGTGCAGGTAGAGGCGCTCCTGCAGCCCGAGGGCTGTCAGCTCAGGAAGCCTGAACAGGAGGAGGAGCACAGAAGGTGGGGAAGGGAACCCAGGCTCAGTAAAAAGATAGATGTTCCCCAGCTCCCCACCTGCAGGGGGGTTGCTTCACAAGCAGTGAAGCAGGTCTATAGGTGTCTGTCTTTCTCTCTCCCTTTCAGTCTTCCCCTCCTCTCCCAATTTCTCTCTTTTCTATCCAACAATAACAATAGCAGAAACAATAACAACAATAACAGTAACAACAACAATGGGAAAAGATGGTTGCAAGGAGCAGTGGATTCTCAGTGTAGGAACCGAGCCCCAACAATAACCCTGGAGGCAAAAAAGGAACCCTGAGGGTGCTCCATAAGGAGTTGCCATAAGGAACACACAAGCCAGGCCAGGCTCAGAGCCTGCATAGGGGTGAGGGGGGCACTTGGGCCTGGCAGCCCCAGACTCCACCCCTCTGGCTACCTGAGGCTCCTAGTCCAAGGCCAGAGTTACCCTGGGGCCCAAGAAGTTCTGACCTATAGGACAGTGACTCCATCCAGGCTCATGGAACTGTCTGAACTCTGTGGTGAATGAGCAGCACTTCTGGTTGGCACAGGCTTACTGAAAGAGAGGAGGGAGGAGGACTGGGACACTGGGACAGCCATGTCACCCCCAGCCAGCTGCTCCCATACATTCTGCCCCTGTCACCTATTCTCTGCCTTCACCTGGCTCTGGAATTCATCCCATTTGCCCCAGGCCCCACAGCTGAGTCTCTGCCACCTCCTGGTGTGGCCAGGGCTTGGCTGTAGCTGCTCCATGGCTCTTCAGTGTTCCTCAAAGGGACTGCCTGGCTGGATGTCAGAGGGAACAGCAGAGGGTTCTGCAGGCCCTGCATAATAGGCATTTGTGAAAAGCCCTGAGTTCCTTCTGACCTGGGGGATTCAAGCAGGTGTGATTCTAGAGGGGTTCCCACACAAAGGGGGGGGGGCAACAATAACCTGAGACCTTTTCTGTGTGTTGAGTTGTGACTGTCCCTTAGGATCCTTTTATGGAAGCCATTTTACTTCTACTCACCACAACTCTGTGAGGGCCAGTTCTGGACCCCCTCACCCCTCACCCATTGCCTGCAGTCACTTTCTCCCCTTCCGTTCCCCCTTTTTGATAGAGCCAGAGAGAAATTGAGAGGGAGAGGGGAGAAGAGAGACAAAGAAATACCTGCAGCACTGCTTCACTACTCATGGAGTTTCCCTTCTGCTGGTGGGGACTGGGGACCTGAACCTGGATCTTTGTGAATGGCAATATGTGCTCCACTGGTATAGTACCACTCAGCCCCTTGGGACCCCATTTGACAGAGGACAACTAGAGCTCAGTCAGGCCAATGCCACACAGTCCTGGCCTGGTCTCCTTGTTTTTCCCTCAATCTGTTTCTAACATGTCAGCAGAGCAGGTCTGGTGGGAATAGTCACTCCACAACTATCATTCTGGACCCAGCAGAAGTTCCACATGTTCTGGGGGAAAGCCCTCTACTACCACCACCACCCACCCTACCATTGTAGTTTTCAGTGCTCACAACCTTCTCTACTGCCACCTCCCCCTTGATGCAAAGCCCCTCCAACCCCCCACCCCACACACACTGGCTGCCGCTTTGCTGATTGTCTGATGTTCCCACTCAGCTCCAGTCTTAGGTAGCATCTCCCCCCCCCCACCCCCCCAGTTTCCACACTGATTTCTCTCTCTTGCCTGAGGTCTTTCCGCTCCAGCATTATTTTCTGGTCACTGCCACTAGCCTCTATTCCCTCATTTGCTTCTTTCTTTCTTTCTTTCTTTCTTTCTTTCTTTCTTTCTTTCTTTCTTCCTTCCTTCCTTTCTTTCTTTTTGTTTGTTTTTATTCTTGTTGTGACCATGCTGAGCTGGATTTTGTTTAGAAAGAGACAAAACTGGCAGAATAGCTCATTTGGACAGTGCACTGCTTTGCCATATGTGCCACCCAGGCTTGGGTCCAGCTTTGCAGGAAAGAAGCTCTGGTGCTAGGGTGTCTTTCACTGTCTCTTTTCCTTGTCTCTATCTTAAAAAGAAGAAGAGGAAGAAGAAGAGGAGGAAGAAGAAGAAGAGGAAGAAGAAGAGGAGGAGGATGAGGAGGAGGAAGAAGAAGAGGAAGAAGAAGAAGAAGATGAAAAAGAAGAAGAAGAAGAAAGAGACTCCAACTCTGTCTGTAGCTAAAGATGAGGAAAAAGAAGGAGGAGAAGGAGAACAAGATGAGGAACAAGAAGAAAAAGAAGAGTAGGAGGAGGAAGGAGAAGGTGAAGGAGAAGGAGAAGAAGAAGGAGGAGTGGAGGAGGAGGAGGGAGAGGAGGAGGAGTGGAGGAAGAGGAGAGGGCAGAGGCCTCCTTGCCAACACAGGTCAGCATTGTCCTAAGCTGCTCTTATTGGTTTACCAGCAGATCCCTTTTCAGCCGGTTCTTGTGCTCTCCTCTCCTGTTGCCTCTGAGGACAAGGAGAAATGCTGCCCTTTTCCCTAAGCCCTGGATTCTCCCCAAGCTCTAAGTCCACAGGAGTTCATCAGACTCTGAACTCCATGTCTAGAACTTCCTCTGAAAGGCCTCCCAGGCCCTCCAAATGCTTGCTCACTCAAAGTTAAGTTCGCTGTGTCTCTTCCTACTGCCCCAGAGAGAATACAGGGGAAGGACCCTAGAATCAGCTCTTCTCAGGGAGCAACTTGGCCCAGAGGTCACATGGACAGTTGAAACTGAAGGGGTTTGGGCTGCTGAACCGGGGTCCAGACCTCCCCATCCTGTACCCAACTTCCTGCCGCAGATGTGAGGCCAGGGGAGGGAACTCCAAAGCCACTCACCCTATTCTCTTGGAATGAAACAATTTCTTGGGCTAGCAGAGGAAGTCTTTTGGAGGAGGAGGGACAGCAAGCTGCCACTTGGCACTTGAGTGACACCTGACAGTCTGAATCCTCTTCCTCAAGCCCGGTTCTGAGAAAGATCCCCCCCACCCCCATCCCCTGTTGCTGACCCCTTTGCCCTCTTTTTCCAGAGGTCCAGAGCCTTACCTCTGGGAATTCCCAGAGTGCCTGACAAGGATATTCTTCCCCCAACCATCTGGGTCCCCCAGGGGAGAGGTGGACTTCCTTTTCTCCATGCACCTGGAATCCTGGGCACAAGCTATTGCCTGCCCCTGCCCCACCTGCATCCAGGCTTCCTAGTTCCGGTACTCACAGGTGGCCACTGGATCTTCCTAATGGACCCATCCATGTCTGTATTGGCCAATGGAAGCACATTCTGGAAGGAGGCGAGAAATAAGAACCTTCACCAGGCAAGCAACCCCTTCTCTGGCCCATGTGAGTCCCTGGGGCAGAGGGTGGCTTGGTGGGGGGTAGCTGGGGGTCAGGAAGATACACACACACATACACACACACACACACACACACACACACACACACCAGCATACCCCTCTCCAGTCTGGTGGTCATCTGGACTTACCTGCATAGAGATTATACAGGTCTGGTTGGCAAGAGGAGGCACCCAAGCCTGGCATCTCAGAAAAGCATCAACAGTTGACCATGAACTTTTCCTCCAGGTTTTGGGATCTAGGTGGGCCTCTGAGTGGGCAGGAGAGAAAAAGACACTCATTTCCCTAGGATCTCATGTACCATAGCTTTGGGGGGAATCCCCAGTACTTCCTCTCTGCCCCCCCCCCATCCCCCAGAACTGAGAGGAAAAGGGGCCTCTCCTTTGAAGGCTGGAGCTGTCCCTTAGAAGGCCGGCTTTTCTGGGGGTGCCCGAGACCCCTGGTTCCTCAGGTTCTGTTCTGTGAGAGGTTGTGTTCCACATCCATGTGGCAGACTGACCTTAGCTTCCAGCAGCTCCAGCTTGTTTGGTGTCTCCAATGCACATACCATCAACCTTCACTGTCTCACTTCTCCTGGGACACTGGGGTCTCCCAGACCAAGAAGACCCCAAGGTTAGGACTCACTGTGACTAGTCTGTACCCATAGGCCCAGAGGAAGAAGGGCCATATAGCAGCTGGTTTATATCTTGTCTCTAGCATTTTCTTTCTTTCTTTCAAAAAAAAGAAAGTTATTTATTTATTTTAAAGAGAGAGAGAGAGAGAGAGACCAGAGCACTGCTCAGCTCTAGTTTATGGTAGTGCTAGGGATTAAATTTGTGATTTCAGAGCCTCAGGCATGAAATCTTTTACATAACTAGTAAACAGTCTCCCCAGCTATCTCTCGCATTTTCCAACTTCAAGGCTTCCATCTTATGACTTTGCCTCTCACTGCCTTAACTTTGCCTTCTATAAGATGGGTAGAACAATAGACCTGTTTCATACGGTTGTGGACAAATTAGCTGTATGGTCATACAAAGTGTGTAGGACAATGTTAGGCACCCACTAGATGCTCAGTTAATGTCACCTGTCACCTCATGTCACCTCCCAGCCTCCCTTCCTGTGAGCTGGGAGACGTTCTGGGGTTAGGAGAAACTAGACCTTCTCCCCTAGAATGACCTGGTCCTGTAGGAGGTGAGAGAGGAGGAAAGAGGCCCTCCCAGAAGCCTCCAGGCCCCGGGGCTTGTGGCCGCTCTGGAAAGCCCCGACTCACCACACTGTTTGGATTGGGTTTACATTCCCAACGCTGGGGAGAGGCCTGCTATTTATAGGCCCTCCATCCCACCCCACTCAGCCAGACAGTGCGTGGGCCGAGGACCGCAGGCTGCCAGCCCGCTGCCCCCACCCCACCTGGACACCATGACCAGGACACGTTTCACATGCTGCTGACCCTGCCAGCTCCCTGGTGCCTTCCTCAGTCCTGTCCCATATTGTCCCACTCCTTGGGAGCAGCAGACACAAAGGGAGCATTAAGGCTGTTCACCTTTCTGTCCTGTTTTCTGTTCTCTAGCAGGGTCTCTGAGGAGAGTTGGTATGTGTGTGGGAAGGAGGGGGTGGGAGTGACACGGTCTTGCTTTCTGTTTCCACCTTGACTGTGGCTCCTGGCCCATGTGGCATCTAGAGTGGTTAAAACACAAGCCCTGGAGCCAGGCAGCATGGTCTCAAGTCTCATTCTGGGCTTGTGCCTCAGTGTCCCCAACTTTCAGGTGAAGCTGCTGGGAGTGACTGCCTCATACAGCAATGGGATACCTGAAGAAATTGCTGCAAATGAAATGACTAGCACTGAGCTGGGCCACTGGAAGCCTTCTATCCACACTGGCATTCCCAGCCTCAATGCTGGAGGGCACCCTGGCTGCCTTCACAGAATCGCTGTCCCTATGTGGGGAAGCTGAGTCTCCAGCAGGGCAAAGAGCCTCTCCAAGGTCACAAAGTTACTGATGTGGAGACTTGCCCTCTGGTGGCACATTCCCATTCCCATTCCCATTCACCAAATAGATTAGACACTCATTCAGGCAGTGCCAGCAAATGAAGATGGGGACCTGGCAGGTGTGTGTCCAGCAGGAGCCCATCCCCTGGGCCCACCTGCCCCTGGCTGGCCACCCCAGCCAGCCCACTCAGGACAGCTGCTATTCTGAGCTTGTGGTGTTTGCTGCTGGTGGGAAGTATTTGCGGAGGTTCGTTCTGGTGGTGTCCCTTGGCTCTGTCCCTTGCCACTGGTGGCTTCAGAGCACGAGGCTTGGGTGAACCTTTCCCCTTCTTCCCAGCATGTGGCCACTTCTCCTTCCCGTTTGCCCTCCTGCCAAGCCCACAGCTTCTGTTCCTGGCTCCCCGCCGCCAGCACAGTGACCGCCACTCCAGGTCTGGTGGGATGAACAAATCGGGCCAAGTGTGGTTTCCCTCCTGGCCCAGCACTGTCCCTACACAGACAAACCTGTGGCTAACCATCTCGGCTTTGCTAGGTGCTGGAAGCAGAGTGCCAGTGGGCTAAGGTCAGCTCTGCCCAGCCTGGCTGGTAGCACAAGAAGGTGTCCTCTGGGTCCCAACCTCAAGCTGGTGGCCCTGGCTGGTTCAGACAGGACCAGGATTGATGCTTCATGTCAGGCCTAGTGTGTGCAGGGGTCTTTATGTCACCCTCCTGGAGTCCAGCTGAGCCAACCCACTTGCCCAGTTGAGTGAGGCTCAGGGCAGGCACATTCCTCTGTGAAGCTAACCCGAGAGCAGGCGGGCAGCCTTAGCAGTGGGTGTGAGTTCAGTTGGGGGAGGCCTGCAAAGAGTGGGCTGATTAAGAGAACAGACTTTGGAGTTTGTGCACCTGTCAGCAGGACACACAGAAGCAGCATGCTCACATCACCTCCTCGTGCCTCAGTGTCCTCACCTGTGAAGTGAGGTAACCACAGGCTTCTTGCAGGAGTAGCGTGAGCTGAGGCTCTGAAGCAGTGGGACAGTAATGGCTACGTGCACTTCTCGACATCATCCTACCAGCAGTTTGGCCCTCTGCCCCTCGCCTCTGATCCTACACATCCATTCCTGTTACTTACATCTTTCTTCCTCCTATGTCAGGTCTGCACTGGTCCCAAAGCCCTCATACTAGCAAGGCCCAGGGCTCCATGATAGCATCTGCCCTACCCTCCTCTGTACCCCCCAAGGCCAGGTGCTGGGGGAAGAAGAGTAGTTATTCCCCTGCATCTTCTCCTGCTAGTGAGGAGCTCAGTGTCCTGGGAAGAGGCTGGCAGGACAGGTGCCCTCCGTTGGCCCAGTGTCCTCTGCCCAGGAGGGTGCAGCAGCTACTGAGCTCAGGTCTATAAATAAGGTATCTGGGAGGAGTAGCTTTAATTTGCACTTTACCTATTGGTGTTTACTTTGCTATTTCCAATATGGTCATTTAATTCTGTAGGGCGCCTGGCTGGGGGCTGAGGGGCACCTTGGGCGTGTGGTTACCTGACCACTCTGGGTATGAGTCGCAGCTCTGGACATGGACACTCGAGGACAGTCACGGCTTGTCAAGGCTCCAAGTGAGGGTGCAGTGGGCCTCGGGTGGGCCTTGTGGCCCCTCTGGACCCAGGCCCACAGAACTCTCCTTCTCTCTTTTCACATAGCCCTGCAGATACCCCTCCTTCTAGCTTTCCCACCCAAGAGCTCCTCTCTGCTGGGGTGCCCGTGTCTCTCTGCCACCCTGGATTTGTTCTCAGCTTTGTTTGGTGTTGGCCATGTATCTTAGGATGGGAAGGTCTTTGTACCCACCTCCCCTCACTTGCTGGAGTTCATAACAATCTTTTTTTTTTTTTTTAAAGATAGAGCCAAGGAGATAGATAGATAGATAGAGAGAGAGAGAGAGAGAGAGAGAGAGAGAGAGAGAGAGAACCACCAAAACTTCCTTCAGTGTGGTGAGAACTGGGCTTGAACCAGAGTCACACACACATAATGAAACAACGCACTGTCCAAGTGAACTGTTTTGCCAGTGCTACATTTTTTGAATGCTATGTTTTTGATAATCTTATAAGCTCTTTCCCCAGATGGGGGCTCCCTGGGGGCAGAGAATGTGATAAACACCTGAGATTAGGGTCTCTCTGGCCTAGGGCCTCCCTAAGGGCACAGGAATCTGTCTGCCTTATCTTAACCTCTATTTTCCACCATGACCACCAGTGGTCCAGGGCCTGAAGCTCCCTCCAAACTGTGCTCCCATTGGGCAGGAATGCCCATTAGGGTGACCAAGACTCTTCTTGTCCTCCTTGCTGAAGGTAGGCTGGGAAGGTGACACCACAGGTCACTCAGTCACTTGTAGGCCCCAGGGCACCCCTTCTCTATCAACAAACACCCCAAGTTACATCTCAGAACTGCACAAGTTCAAAGGCAGACAGATTCCTGTGTTTTTAAAAAATTTTTAAAAATATTTATTTATTCCCTTTTGTTGCCCTTACTGTTTTATCGTAGTTATTATTGTTGTTGTTATTGATGTTGTTGCTGTTGGATAGGACAGAGAGAAATGGAGAGAGGAGGGGAAGACAGAGGAGGAGAGAAAGATAGACACCTGCAGACCTGCTTCACCGCCTGTGAAGCAACTCCCCTACAGGTGGGGAGCCGGGGTCTCGAACCGGGATCCTTCCGCGGGTCCTTGCGCTTTGCACCACATGCGCTTAACCCGCTGCGCTACCTCCTGACTCCTGCAGATTCCTGTTTTAAACAAGCATATTTTCTTTGACTCTGAGGGTAATTTTGTTTTCCTTCTGACTTAAAAATAAGTCCAACCATTTCCACAGCCTCCGGGACATGTTGTGGACTAGTGCTGTGCCTTGTGAATGAACTGGGATGGGGGGGGTCCTTCCTGGAGGCTGGGCAGAAGAGCCAGTGCTGGAGGTGTGTGCGGCAGAGCTGGAATCCACAGCGCACACTGTTGGCAGCGCCACAAGGGACTCCCTGGACTACACACAGTTGATGCCAGGTGCTTCTCTGGGCACCCAGTCACCTTTGTCTTAGCTAATCCTCAGTGGTCATCTTACAGGACAGGCGTTGTGATGATGCCCTGTTTTTCAGACAAGGAAAATGAGACTCAGAAGAAAGGCACTGGCTTGAGGTCACCCTGCTATTAACAGAGTGTGGACAGGGGAAGCAGACAGCCAGTTCCAGAGAGTCCAGGTTTTTCCACTGAGGTGAGGGTAAAGGTCCAGGCCTAACTTAGAGGGGGATGAAGGAAGGTGACAAAACTGGCCCTGGAATCTGCAGCCTGGGGGGCTCTCTGCTTAGAGCTGAGAGGCTCTCAAACTTGATTCCAGGCAGGGATTCCTGATGAAGCCCCCCCCCACACACACACACACACACTACCCTTCTCTCTCCTCCCCTCCAGCCACCTTATTCTAAAGACTGAGAGTTTCATTGGGGCTGGGCGCTGTGGACCGCAGAGGGTGAGAGAAAACCTCTAAGATGGGGGGATGAGGAACTCAGTGGTGGTGGGGGTGGTCAGCATTGATGGGAACCCTACCAGTGATGGAGTGGGGGTGCTTAGAGTCCTGCCCAAGGTCCTCAGTCACCTGCTCCTGCTCAGCTGGTCCAGTTCATCATTTATTGCCCTTTTTTCCTTTTCTGAACTTTCCACTTCTTTCTATTCTCCCCTTTCTCCTCTTCCTCCTTCCCCTCTTCTTCCTCTTCTTCCTTCTCCCCCTCCTTCCCCCCTTCTTGCCTGCCTTTTGGCCCCATCAATCCCTTTCATGGCCTTATCTTTCCCTGCTTCTTCCTGTCTCCCTTTCTGTCTGTGCTTCCTCCTGACTCTGTCTTTATTCCTCTCTCTCTCTCTCTTTCTCTCTTTCCACCCTCCACCTGCGGCTTCTCATCCTCTGTCTCAGAGAGCACCTTTCTCCCATCACTGCCTACAGCCTGTCTGTCACTCAGCATCTCTTTGTCTTTTTCCTTCTGCTGTTACGTTGAGACCTGACAGTGCCCAGCCCAGCAGGGACAGCACATTCTGCAGGCAAATGACCCAACAAAGGCAGAAAGAGAACGTGCTTTACGGAACGGTAGAGACCAGCCCTGCTGTGTGTGCTAGGACCCACGGGAGGGGGGCAGGAACTGATCAGGTGTGGATGCACCCCCCCCACCCCCGCACACACATTGCAGGGAGGGGCTGGTGGCCACATTGGAGAAGGAAAGCAGGAAAGGCCTTTTGTGCAGATCCAGCTCCAATTGGCTTTCAAACAGCAGATCTTTCTTCCAAAACCAACCCTTTGATCCCTGGGGACACAAAAGGACACATCTGCATTTGCCTTTGGTATAGATAGTGCACTCGAGAGTGTGTGTGTGTGCATGTGCGTGTATGTGTGCGTGTGTGTTGGGGTGCAGAATAAAAAGTCCAATTAGCAGACATTTACAGGGTATTAAGAAGGGTCACTCTGGACATTTTTGAGCCCTGACTTTAACATCCACCACTGTGCCTTTGAAACTGGGGATTTATCTAGACTTATAGAATGACCAACTGAGGAGATTTCAGCAACAAGAAAGAGAATGTGTTGGTGCTAAAATACCCTGTCAAAGGGGCTTTGAGGCTTTGGTGACGGCTAGGAGGGAGCCACGCCTTCCTGACTCACAGGGCTTTCTTTTTTAAAAAAATTCTTAAATGAATTAATACTGATTTACAACATTATAAGATAAGGGGGCTGGGCAGTAGTGCACCTAGTTAAGCACACATAGTCCAAAGTGCAAGGACCCTCACAAGGATCCAGGTTTGAGCCCCTGCTCCCCATCTGCAAGGAGTACACTTATGAGTGGTGAAGCAGGTATATAGGTGTCTTTCTCTTTCCCTCTCTATCACCCCCTCTTCCCTCAATTTCTCTCTGTCCTATCAAATAAAATGGGGCGAAAATGGCACCAGAAGCAGTAGATTTGTTAGTGGCAGCATGGATCCCCACTGGTAACCCTGGAGGAAATTTACATATGTATATATGGTAATAGGGGTATGATTCCACACTGTTCCTACCACCAGAGTCCTGTGTCCATCCCCCTCTAGTGAAAAAATGCAATCTCTGGGCTTTCTTTCTTTTTAATATTTATTTATTTATTGGATTGGGAGGGTAGGGGGTGACAGAGAGGGAGACAGACAGAGAGACACCTGCAGCCCTGCTTCACCATTTGTGAAGCCACCCCCCTGCAGGTGGGGAGCCAGGGGCTGGAACTGGGATCCTTACTCTGGTCTGTGTACTTTGCCACATGTGCACTTAACCTGCTACACTACCACCTGGCCCCCCAATCTGTGGGCTTTCTTTAAATTCTTCATTCCCTCCAAGTCACCCACCTCTTCCAGGAAGCCTCCTAGATTAGCCCCAAATCCCTAGCGTCTTTCCTGGGCCTCTGAACCCTTTCTGTTCTTCTCTATGTGCTTACTCTCTACATGAGAATAGGTTCTTATTATTTCCATTTCTCCAGAGGGTGTTTCAGGGCAGGGTCACATTTTCACATTTCCTACTGGCTTTGGGGTCTGATCCACGTGGGGTGCACAGGGGATCCTTGGTTCCTCTGTGTTTTTGAGGTGCCTCTGGCTTTCTGGGCACTTTGGCAGTTACAATAGCATGTAACTATTGACCCTTACCTGGCCTATGAGTAAGGCAGGAAATGCACAAGCACCCCCATTTTATAAGCCAAAATACATATTCAAAGAGGTCAAGTCACCTGTTGAAAGCCAGTTAGCAAGTGGTATTGGTAAGAAACCAATAGCCTGTGGCTCAGGAGATAGTGCAGTGAATAAAGCACTGCACTCTCAAGCATGACCACTGCACAGGCAGAGTGATGCTCTGTTTCTCTCTCTCTCTCTCTTTCACACACACACACACACACACACACACACACACACACACACACACACAAATAAATAAATAAAACTTAAAAATAATAAAAAGGAAATTAGGAACCTGTCTTTAATTCCCATCTGACAGATGAGGAAACTGAGATAGAGTCTAAAGACAGAGTGCAGACTGAAGCCTGAGCTTCCAGGCTCTCTCTTCCTAAGCATGAGGACTGGGCCACTTCTAGCCCCTGCCACCCCCACCCCACTCTCCCAGCTTGTGGAGACTCTTGGCTCCCAGAGAAGGTGCAGAAGTTCCTGGTCTGGTAGGGGCCTTGCCAGGGCAGTTTGCTGTGTTTGAGGGATCCCTGATGTCCTCTTGGAGCACTGGCCAGCGGATAGGCCACTGCTCTGCCCGTAGGTGATGGGAAGCAGAGACGTGGGCTGGTTGAAGGACATTACTGTCTATTTCTGTCTCTCTCGTGTGTCAGGTAGAGTGCAGGGCTCCATCTTTGACTCCCTGGAGAGGATGACTGTGAGACGAAGAAGGTGGGCTGGTCCCAGGAGCTTTCTATAGCTTCTCTTAGGCCCTGCTCCATCCTCATTTCAGATAACAAGAAACTTATGGCCTGAGAAAGAGACTCACCTTTCTCCAGTCACGTCAGTTCTCCCTACCTGATGCTCTGGAGTTCTTGGCCTGGGCCCCACCTCTCCCAGCCCCAGGAGTTCAGGATTAGTGCCCTGCCAGAGGACCATGTTTTGTCTACTAAACACACCATATTTATTAAGCTCTGATCCACCTGCCCCATTTTATTAACAAGAGGTGCCTGCTCCTAAGATAACCTGGGTTTCCGGTGTTACTGCACTGACACAGGGCCAGATAAAGTCAGAGATCTGGCATGTGAGTTGAGGTAACCAGAAGGTTAAACAGGAAGTGTCTGAGTTACTGGGAAGAACTCAGGGACTGTTCTGACTGTCATCACAGACTCCTGAGGCTCTGGGTCCCATGCTGTGGATGCTAAGAGTCCTCACAGGGCTCATCTGTAGCAATATGGACTACACTAACACAACATGCGCATGCGTGTGCGCGCGTGTGCGCACACACACACACACAAGCATATTAACATACTTGCTTTGGAAGAACCCTCAGGTTGGGCCCAAGGTGACATGAATTGGTGGCCCCCAGCTCTTTGGGCTCAGTTCTTTCCTCAATTTGGGCCTTGTACCCTCTCATGGGAGGTTGTTCTCTTGAGCCCTGCCCCTAGGCAGGGCTGAGGTCTGAGTTGGGAAGGATACAAGAACAAGAATATACAAACTAGCCTGCAGATAAGACCGTGGGACTGAAGGCTCAGGTCCAAGCCATGTGAATCATCGCTATAGGCCAGGGCAGGTCCAGGAGATGAGCAGAACTGGGACCCAAGTGGAAAGCACTGGGGAGTGGCAAGGAGCCCCTGGCTTCTAGGAGCTGGCTGTTTTCTAGCTTCCTGGATTCCACCTTCAACATCAGTTTCAACATTTTTTTTTTTTTTGCCTGTAAGTTTCCCTTCCCAATCAGATTTGACTTCAACTGATTTTATAATTTTTCATTTGTTTTATTGCCACCAGGGCAATTTGTTTTATTGTCACTGGAGCTTGGCACCTGCACAATGAAGGCACTGCTTCTGGCAGATACCCTCCCCCTCCTTTACTTTTTACTTGATAGGACCAAGAGACATTGAGAGGGGTGGGGGGAGGAGAGAAGGACAGAGGAAGAGAGACTCCTGCAGCACTGCTTCATGACTCATAAAGAGTCCCCCCTG
Source organism: Erinaceus europaeus (assembly GCF_950295315.1). NCBI lineage: Eukaryota > Metazoa > Chordata > Mammalia > Eulipotyphla > Erinaceidae > Erinaceus > Erinaceus europaeus. The sequence goes on from NC_080165.1 coordinate 68,641,830, forward strand.
CAGGCCCTTTGCATATGGTAGGTAACATGAACTCAACTGCATCATGGCCTGGCCTCGATCTGATAATTTTAAAGTACTTACTACCTGTCATGGAGAGAGTTTCATATGAAACATGCAGTGTCATAACTAATGTGTAACCCTTGAGAAAGTGTCCCGGCAGAGGGAGGGAGCCAGAATATGTGCTCAGAGCTGGGGGAGACTTAGCTGGGGGTGTGGCTGTCAGTCATGACAATCTCCTAGGGATGCCAATGATCCCCTAGGTGACTCACAGTACCCATGGGACCCGGGGAAGGTGGTAGATGACAGCATTGCAGTCTGGCCACCAGTCTGAGATTTATTTGCAACTCATCAATTTAAAAAGCTCTGAGAGGATAGGCAATGTTACACCCAGCTCAGTCCCCACCTACAGGGGAGATGTTTCACAAGCAATGAAGCAGGTCTACAGGTGTTTCACTTCCTCTCACCTTCCACTCTCAATTTCTTCTTCTTCTTCTTCTTTTTTAATATTTATTTATTCCCTTTTGCTGCCCTTGCTGTTTTGTTGTTGTATTATTATTGTTGTTATTGATGCTGTCATTGTTGGATAGGACAGAGAGAAATGGAGAGAGGAGGGGAAGACAGAGAGGGGAGAGAAAGATAGACACCTGCAGACTTTCTTCACCGCCTGTGAAGGGACTCCTCTGCAGGTGGGGAGCCGGGGGCTCGAACTGGGATCCTTAATGCCAGTCCTTGTGCCATGTGTGCTTAACCCGCTGTGCTACCGCCTGACTCCCCTCAATTTCTTTTTAGCCCATCAAATAAAGAGGGAAAAAAAGAAATAAAGAAAAAATGGCTGCCAGAAACACTGGATTCATTGTTCAGGTACCAACTTCCAGCAATAACCCTGGTGTCAATAGGGAAAAAAAGAAAAAAAAAAAAAAAAAAAGACCTAGGAGCAGATCTTGCCCAGCTCCTTGGTGTTACAGACATAGAGATTGTCATTGAATTGAAAGGGACCTACCGTCACCCCACAAGTAATAACTGAGAGCCTACAACTTGAGCCTCATGAAACCCAGTCCAAAGCTCCCCTCCACCATAAGTTCCTTCCTGCAAGTAAAAGGCTGGGGGTCAGGCAGGGAAAGAGGGGTACATATGAGGAAGGGGCTGCATTGGGTCAAACTCTTCCTGGTGTGTTCCTTCTCTCTGAACCTCAGTTTCCTTATCCAGAAAATGGAACGCTTGCCTGTCCTGAGCTCTATCCAAGGCTTGCACATATCCCTGACCAGAACATTCCTTCCTGGCCACAGAGGCCTCAGGAGATGGGATGGAGCCAGAGTGAAGTGGCAGAAAGGATCCGAGACAGCAGGCGCCGGGGGTGGGGATTGGGGGTGTGGGTGGGGGAGAAGACAGCAAAGTTAGTGCTGTGCCCTCCACCCCAGCTATTTTTACCTTAAAGAGCTGGACTGCCAGAGGCCTGGCTAAAAATACCAGCAACCCCAGCTCTGGGCATCCTCTCCCCAGAGAGCACAGGGGCTGGCAGGAGCTGGGCGTGGGACTGGGAGGGTGAAGAGCATTTGTCCTTCTACTTTCTGGAGCTGGCGTGACATAGGGGTGTCCAGAAAATGGATCCCTCTCTTTAGAAAGACTCTCCTTCTAGACAAACTCCCTTTAGATGATCCAAGAATAAATTTGTTTTTATTTTCAGCAACTTAAAAAATAATTTTCCCAGCCAGTGCTATCCATATATAATAATCAGAGTCAATTACAGTTGTTTTCTACTCTTTTCCACTTATTATTTCACAAACATTTTGTTGTTGCTATGTGGTCTCCATACCAGTGAATCTTAATGGCTGCATAATACTCCATCCAAGGGACATGTCTATGCCTAGATCATGAGGCATTTATGGTTTCCAACTGTCCACCATTATTTATAAAGCTGCCTTGGACATCTTTGTGCCTGTGGCTTTTTCCTTCTTATTAATTATTCCTGTAAGATAAATGCCCAGGTCAGCAGGCATGGCTGTTTTGGTACTTTCTGATGTGGTTTGCCAAACTGCTTTTCAAAAGTGAATGAAGGAGGTTTAATGTAAGGATGCACCCCGCACTGAGAGCCAAGTACAGTCAGGCTTCAGGGAAATTGGAACTGGGAGCCAACATGAACTTAAATGGTGCTTCCAGCTCCTAGGCACTATCTTGTTCCAGTTTCTCTGCTTTCCCTGCTCCACCTACCTTGTAGGCTTTGTACTTACTTATTTACTTAGCCTAGTAGAGCTACCAGCTCTGGGTATGTATCATTTTAAAGTGACAGCTGTGTAGTCTGGGAGCTGGCACAGTGAATAGAGTGCAAGACTTGCAAGCATGAGGTCCTAAATTTGATCCATGTGTCAGAATTATGCTCTGATTCTCTCTTTCTCCCATTGCCTGTATTAATTGCCTTAATATCCACAAACAGTCTGGGTTGGGGATGATCATTATCCATAATTTACAGATGACAAAGCCAAGGTGTGGAAAGACTGAAGTAATTTGTCCCCAGCTGCAGTCGGCTATGGGAAGAAGGGGAGACCAGGTCCTCATGATCCTCTCTCACTTGAGAGGAGTGTCCTCATGCACTGCACCAGTCTCCATCAATGGTCTATCTGTGTCTCTGAGTTCAAGTTCTGAAAAAAAGGAGAATCTGGTTGGATCAGTCCATCTAGTAGGTGGGAAGCTGACAAATCAAGGTCCAATCAGCTGGGAGGAGGGAGTTCCCTAGGCTATTGAAGAGGCAGCGGATGATGGGGGAAAGTGGAGCTACCCACCTGATGTTCCAGCATTGCGTTTTGTGGAAAGAGGTTGAAAACAATGAGAGTTCCAGAGAGTCTCAGGAGCTGCCCAGAGAAAGGAGGGCTGATAAAACCAGGAAGATAAGGCTGCATCTCATTGCTGGCTCCCTAGTATGTGTACTGACCCAGAGTGTGCAAAACCCAAGATGACTGACATTCTTGAGCCATTATTCTCTGTATGTCATGAACAACAGGTCAGAGATTTTCATATATTTGCTCCTCATGCCAGAGATTGCCAGAGATGTCCACAGAATCCTTAACTTGCAAGATCAGCAGACAGAATGTTCCAGAGCTGGTCATGTGTTTCCTGTTGCTGAGACCACAGTGGCCTCTATATTTGCTTCTATAATAACAGAAGTTCTAGTAGGGGGCAGGGGAGATAGCATAATGGGTATACAAAAGACTTCCATGCCTGAGGCTCTGGGTTTCTGAGGTTCAAGTATCTGTCCCCAGCATCACCATAAGCTAGAGCTGAGCAGTGTTCTAGTCTCTCTATTTCTGTCTTTTTCTCTGTATCTCTCTTATGAACAAGCAAGTAATATGATAATGATAAAAAAGAAGATGAAGAAGAAAGAGGAGGAGGAGGAGAAGGAGAAGTTGTTATTTTTGCTGGGTACAAAGCTCTCCACTAAGGACTGCAGTGTCCAGTTTCCCTTGCTGTTTGAATGTGGCTTGCAATTAAGAGCTGGCCTATGACAAAGAATTTATCTTCTCTTTCCTGCTGACTAGGTTGCAAATGTGATGCAGGAGCTGGGACAGTCATTTTTGGATGATGAAAACTGCATTGAGAAAAGCACAGCAATAAGACTGAAGGGAGTTTGTACCATTAAGATACACATGCTCTGTGAATTACTTACTTGCTTGTTTATGGAAAGAGAGGGCAACTTCAAACCTATTTAAGCCTCTGCATTATGGAATTCTTTTTTCAGCAACTGAACCTACATACTCATGACTCAGTGTCTCTCAGTGACAAGGCCACACTTCGGTCTCCCTGGCCGTGTCCGGTTACTGGTGAGGCTAGGGACCCCATGTTCTGGCAGATGATGACTCTGGAAACCCATATCTCAATGACTCTAGACTTGGCTGTGGCTAGTGGAACCTCAGTCAGTGGAACTTCAGCAGAGACTTGGAAAGAACTCAGCACTGTTAGCTTGTCCAGTAAGAACACTGACTTCCAGGAGGCTCCTTCTCCAGCATCCAGCTGCCCTTCATGAGAAAGTAGCATAGATATCAGAGACAATCTGAGGTGGGGAGCAGAGGCCCTGCCTTCAACCCCAGCAGCCTCTGTACCCCATGTTTTGGCATGTGAGTGAAGCCATCCTGGTAGCAGAATGGGCTGTCCAAACTGCAGAATTGGGACGACTGATGCAATGACTCTTGTCTTAAGCTATTAACTCCTAGGGTCCCTTGTTAGTTGGCATTTGGTGATTAAAGCACAAGTGGCTAGCCCAAGGTTTTTTAAATTAATCAATTGATTAACTTACTAACTAATTATTGATAAACCAGAGCACTGCTCACCTCTAACTTATGGTTAGGTGCTGAGGATTGAATCTGAGACCTCAGAGCCTCAGGCATGAAAGTCTTTGCATAACAACTATGCTGTCTCCCCACCCCTGGCCCCAAAAGTTCAAAAATCACTCTGATTTCTTCTGCATCAAAATGCTAAACATCACCACCCTTGAGAGTTCAGCTCCACTTAGGAAATTTCTGATGGTCTGATCATATGGGGACAGTTATGCCCTGTTCTCAACCCCTGGAAGAAGGTTATCATTTGGCTTTATGGTTGTATTTTTTAAAACTTTGTTTATTTATTAAAGAGAGAGAGAAAGAAAGAGCATACCAAAAATATCATTCTGGCCCCTGTAATGCCAGGCATTGAATTCAGGACCTCACGCTTGAGAGTCCAGTGCTTTATCCACCATACCACTTCCAGGATACATGCTTGTATTTGTAGCTTTGGAATAGGTGACAAGTTCTAGCCACCACCCCTGCCTTCTCACACAGCTACTAAAGTGCCATAGTTTTTCAATGAGGGCTTAGGATAGTGTTTGGCAGGCAGAGGCTGTCCCTATAGATAGTGGGACCCCAGTGAACCCATGAGTAAGTGCTGGAAGGACAAATGAATGAATTAGTGAACTCTGAGGGAAAAGTAACTGGTGTGGATCAAAGTGACAGAGTTATAGAGAGATCTCCAGGGAGGGCAGTGTGAGTGGAGAGTCCAGGTCTAATGAGAGATTGCTTTGGAGATATTCAACACTTTTAGAATCTAATATAATTATAGCAACCTGCAGGGCCGATGAAGGTGGTGAAGAGTGCAGCAGGTATCTCTTAGTCTCTCTGTCTCTTACCTTCTATAAAAATTGGCCACTGGGAGTGGTAGAATTATGTGGGCATGAAACCCCAGGAAAAAGTCCTAGTGGCAATAAATAAATTAGTTACTGTAGCCAACCTTACTGAATTCTCCCTATGCAGTTGGAGCTATGAAAATGCTTTATGTAAGTTACTACATCCATCACCTCAGCAACCCTGGAAGGGATATGGTATAGCCTTCACCCCATTTTATGGATAAAAAAAAAACGGAGGCCTAGAGAGGATAGATAACTTGCCTGAGTAGGGGTAGGTGAGTTTGAATGTAGTCTGGCATAGATACCCAGAGGTATAGCTGCCATGCTCTGAAGTCCCATATTCTACTTTTGGACAAAGTTATCAGGCCTGGTATGCTTTAGGGTGGGAATGCCAACTCCAAGCCTACCCACAAGTACCTTGGAAACTGAAGTCACATCTGAAGTGGCAGCAGATGGAGGACGAAGAGGAAAAAGAGGAGGAGGAGGAGGAGGAGGAGGAGGAGGAGGAGGAGGAGGGGAGTGAGTCTGAGGTCTATGTGCCTACCAGTGGGTGCATTGACTTTAGAATCTAGAGATGGTGTTGCCTGCTGCCCCAGCACCCACTAGCTCTTCAGAAAATGAGTCTGGTGTGTTCACATGTGTCCCTAATTCCAGGTTCCAAGAAAGCCACCTAAATACCTGGTATTTGAGATGTAAAGGGCCTGGCCTCCCTGTACTTAGCACTGCACTAACTTTTCCAATTATAGAGCCCTATTTTCCAAGGTCTAAAATGGACATATGTTATAACTGTCTTGGGCCCCACAGTTGCAGAAACACCCTTAAGGTTCCTGAAATACAATCTTGTATTTTAGACTAATTCCTAAAAGGCCAAGTGGGGTGATCTTTAACATCTGCCAGCAATGCACACAGACACATCTGCTCTGTCTGCAGACTAGCTTGGGGTCTGGGCACATGGCAGCCCCAGGTATACCCAGCTCAGTGCTGGGCTGACCGGGAGACACAGCCTGGGATGGGGCTGGGGTGAGGCAGGGGGCATAGTTCTGCTTTCAGGGAACCCTAGTCTGGGGGAACTCCTTGCCTAGAGAAGTCCCCAATCAGAGAAGGAGGCATGACTCACACAAAATCTAGCAAACCACCTGGCAACAGCTGGACTGAGTAAAGTCTGTGATGCTGTTGTCACAGGTGGGCAGGTGGGCAGATGACAGAGTCAGGCAGCGGGGCTGTCAGCCTACAAACTCCCTGAATAGATAGGAGCGGGGCATGGAGCTGAACTTTAAGTACTCCCTGTGTGAAGTCACGGTGTAACTTCAGGCCTGCCAACTGGGGCATTCTCTGGTCAATCCCTACCATCATTATTAAGCATTTATTATGCAAGGGAGATGTGCTTTTCTGGTTGCAGCCCTTTGGCCAGTGGACTTGGTGAGTAAATGGACTAGAACTAATCCTGGAGCTAAACAGTGAGGGCTTCAGGAAGGTGCACGCCTCCTGGACTAGCAGCTCCCAGGGAGGGGTAAGGCTATGTGGTCCCAGTGCTCCACCCACGATAGGAGAGCCAGCGGACCGGAGCTCATTAAGAGATAAAGGACATTAATTGGGAGTTTGAAGAGGTCCCATCAAGGGACAGAGCCCCAAACTGGTTGGAAGGGAGCCAAGTTCAAGTCAGTTCATGCTTTAATTTTCAGGGCATGGCCTTGGAAACTTGAAACTGGGAAGGGCACTCTGTCCTTTCAGTCAGGTCTGAAAGAGGAGGGAAGGGGGTGTATTCCCAGTTTGAAGGGGTGGGGATGGGGGTAACAGCCAGTCTGAGCAGAGAGAAGACAACCAGATAGGACTCATAATTTTTTTAATTATTAATTTATTTTCTCTCATTACTTGCCCCCCAAAGGCCCAGGCTCCTGGGGCAGACTCCTGGAGGGCACCATTATGGCCCTGAACACAGGCGGGAAGTGGGGTAGGTGCTTCACTGTTGTCTGGAGTTGGCTATTGGGCAGTGCCTGCCTCTAGTCCCACTTGAGTCCCACAGCTCAGACCCACAGTAGGTCCACAGGGCCAACCAGATGTCCCTCTGGAACTAGTGGGTCCCTTTTGTTCTGGACAGGGAAGCAGTCTGGACTGACCCTTTCAGTAGAGAGGGTCAGGAAAGGGGCAGATCTGGATCTGGGAAAGTTCCTTCTCAGACCAGAGGTTTGGATGCCAGGACTATCCACTAGAATGTGTGCTTTCTGAGGTGAGGACAAAGTCCTGTGCACGGCTTTGTCCCCAGAGTCTGACACTGGACCTGGTTAAAAAAAAAATCATTGAACTAATCAGTTCCTTTTTCTTTTTCTTTCTTTCTTTTTTTTGCCTCTTTTTCTGGCACTATGAATCCACTGCTCCTGGTGGCCATATATATATATATATATATATATATATATATATATATATATATATATTTTTTTTTTTTTTTTTTGATAGAACAGAGAGACATTAAGAGGGGAGGGGAAGATAGAGAGGTAAAGAGAAATACAGATACCTGCAGACATGCTTCCACTCATGAAGCATCCCCCTGCAGGTGGGGAATAGGGGCTCAAACCAGATCCTTTCACTTTGTACTATATGTGCTTAACTGGGTGTGCCACCACCCAGCCGCTGCCTTTTCCTTTCCTTTTTTTTTTTTTTTTTTGGTATTAATTTGTTAGCTAGAGGCAGAGAGACAGAGAAAGAGAGTAAAAAAGACCACAACATCAAAACTTCCTTCCAGGTTATGGAGGCCAGGCTCAAACCTGGGTCGAGCACATGGCAGGCAGAGCAGGGCACTATCCAAGTGAGCTATTTTGCTGTCCCTCATTTCCCCTTTCAACACTAATTTAGAACTCACCTCAGATGGGGAAAAAATAAGTTCTGGATAAAGCTTTGCCTACTGCAGTGACAACTACTAAGCAGCAATGACTATAATATCCATTTGCAAACATAATCAATTAAATGCCAACAGCTTGCTATTTTGAGGGGGAAAATTGATGAAATTCAACCGTCATTATTTTTATGCAACAAGTCCTATGCTAGTTGCCTTATAGATAGAATATTCAAATAGAGGAGAGACATCACAACATCAGAGCTTCCCTTGGTGCCCTGGCACTCCCATGTGGCACTGGGGCTTGACAGTGGACTGGATACAACAAGGCAGACATCCTAGTCAGTGAGCTATCTTGATGCCCACATTGATTAATTCTTGAAGGAGGGCCCTGTTTTACAAAGGAGACTGAGGGTAGGGGAAATGGCACCGTAGACCTGAATCCAGGATATTTGCAGATCTGGGATTTGAACACATTTTTGACTTGACCCTTCCTGACCCCCCCCCCCCACACACACACACTAAATTACATGGGTCTTTCCTTTTCTTTCTATCTCCTTCTTTCTTTCTTTCTTTCTTTCTTTCTTTCTTTCTTTTTTTCTTTCTTTCTTTCTCTCTTTCTTTCCTTCTTTTTTTCCTTCCCCCCAATATTTACGTGATCCAAAAGTAATTCCACAAAGATTTGCTAAGCTCTTGAGTGTACCCAAAACTCAGCTATCAGAACCCAGAAGCCCCAACCCCAGAGCCCCCAGGCCAAGGGACAGTGGAGTACTATGCTTCTTCTTGGAACAGCTGTTCCAATCTCCCCCTGGCAGTGGTGGCCCTGCCAGCCTTGGACGTAGTGACACTTGCAAGCCAGTAGAGCTGAAAGGATTCATCCTACAAGCTGTCTACTGGGAAACCTTCATCTCTATTGAGACATTCTATGTGATTCTTCTCATGTTACTGTGAGTGTGTGTCTTGTCTCCTGTTATTACACTCTTAGTCTGCATTCTACTCTGAGCAGACATGATTTCTTGCGTTCTTTAGACTCCATCTCTGTCACTGAAAGTCCTGAAGGCCAGAGATAAGATTTGAGTCTAGAACTTGCAACATCAAGGAGAACTGGAGTCTTTTCTTCTGTCTATCAAAGCAATTTTTAAAAGTCCATCATTTAAAACAAAGTCACACACAAAAAAACCCAGCTTTCCACACATCAATGTGATATCTGTGTTCTTAGAATATCCCTAGAAGGAAAGAAACTGGTTGCAGCATGCCCCAAGGAATGGGTCCTTTAAAAAAATTATTAATGAAAGAGAGAGACAGAGACAGATACAGAGAGAGAGAGAATATGCACCAGGACCTCATTCTGGCACATGCCATATGAGATTTCAAGAATCAAACTCAGGAACTTATGCTTGAGAATCCAACTCTTGATCCACTGCACCACCTTCCAGCCCTGAGGAATGAGTTCTTGTAGTTTGAAGGAATCTTTCCTCTTTCCTTCTTTTCCATTTAATTGATTTTTTCTTTGCTTTTTTTTCTTCATATTTTCAAAAATATATGGAAAATTCTGTTATGCTTATATTGTTAAAACTAGGAGGAATGTTATATTTACACACACACACACACATATGAAAATTATATTTCAAAACCATCTATTTCAGGTCTTTTGTCAGAGCTCCCATAAGTCCTAGTGTTGGGTCTTGGACAGCTATATTTGGACCTAGGGTAGGCACCACAGCCTCCAGATCTCAGCCCCACCTCTCTGCCACTTCTCCCCTCCATCATGAGTCCATGGCTAAGTACTGCCACTTCATGCTGGGTGGTGGCCTTAAATGTCTATAACCCTCTCCTCAATTTCCCTCCAATAACCTTTTCTAGCAATATGTTATAAGCCTTAGATCTGCCAATATATCAGTACCACCTAAGGACAAAACCCCTGTGTCATGTGGTCCCACTAAACACCAGAGGTGTCAGCCTCCAAAGCCAACAGGTCTTTCTTTCATTTCTATGTTTGCCAGAGTTCTGCTCAGCTTTGGCTTATGGTGGTACTGGGGATTGAACTTGGAATCTTTGGTGCCTCAGTCATGAAAATCTTTTTGCATGACTACTATGCTTTCTCCCCAGTATAGGTCTTTTACCTCCCTCCCTCCCTTCCTTCCTTCCTTCCTTCCTTCCTTCCTTCCTTCCTTCCTCCTTTCATTTCCTTTCTTTCTTTCTCTCTCTCTTTCTTTCTTTCTTTTCCTTCCTTCCTTCTTTCCTTTCTTTCTCCCTTCTTTGTTTCCTTTGCTTTTTTCAACCTGTTATCACAAAGTTTTCACTGTTCTGGGCTGATTTTCTAAGATAGAGAGAGACAGAGAGAAAGAAGCTCCACAGCACCCAAACCCCCAGCGCCATAACACTCCCATGTTGTACTCCAGGGACTTGAACTTGGGTCACAATAGGCAGCTAGGCAGGTGCCCTCCTAGGGGAGCTATTTCACTGGCCCTCAATCTACATTCTTAGGAGTATCTTGTAGAAACAGGGAGCTTCTAGCCGTACTGTGTTACTGGTTGACTTTCTCACTCTCTCTTTTGTCAGGAGACCACAGCCAAGCAAAGCATAGCATTTCTCTGCTCTGAGGCATTTATGGGTATCTAACAGCTATGTGAGAGTGAAGAACTCTGGAGCCAGACATCCTGGGTTCAGATCCCCAGTTCTACATTTAGACATGTGGGTTTGGGGCAAGTTTCTAATCTGTTTAACATGAGGCTGAAAGAAGCTGAGACCATATGCACAGAGTTGCACCTGACCAAGCAAGATCGAACAAAGGGTGATGCTCACAACGATTCCAATCTCCAAAGGAAGACCAATACAAGGTAGCAATAGACATTGGACTTGGGTGGCTGACAGCTTGGCATCCAATTCCCACTCTGTGTCTTTCCAGCTCTGCAAAATCTCTCAAGTTCTCACTTTTCTCATCCACAGGAAGTGTGTGTGTAGGGTGGGGGCTAGTGGTCATTCCTAAGTCACAGGAAGATTGTGGATGATGCCTGGGGCCAACTAGATGCTCTACAAACATTTAAGAATGAACCATGGAGGACTAGTAAAATAGCTCGCTTGGATAGTGTGTTGTTTTGTCATGTGCTTGGCTAAGGTTTGAGCCCAGCCCTTACTGCACTGAAGGAAGCTTTTGTGGTGTGATGGTGTATCTAAAAACAAACACAACAATAATAGAATGAACCACAGAGTGAAGATGGAAAGGGGACCCTGATTGGAAAGTGATGGACCTGGCCCTCCTTCCTAACAACTTGGAATGATCAAGGAAGACCACCACTGTTCATGAGGGCCAGGGGGCAGGCCCACCACATCATGCTGAGAAGCTGCCATCAGAAACATTCACATCCAGGAGGAAACACTGCCTCAAGGGTGGGAGTCTCATTGGGCAGCAGGTGGCTTTCTTGTCAGTGGGCTTCCAAGATGTTTGGGCTTAGCTTGAGGGGTCACAGGACAAGCTCAAGTGTGGTGTGTGGCAGTGCTTGCGGCATGAGCCCCTCCTGCCCTGTCCACTGAGAGGAACTGCCCCTTCTGCCTCTGGGGAGCCTCCCCCTACAGCTCTGCTTCAGGGGACCTCTCTCCACCTGTTCCAAAGGACAAGAGGAAGGCAGCCTCTGCCCTCACTAAGCCTACTATCCACAAGATAGGGCCCACTGGGCAGGAGGTGTTAAGAGCCCACCTTTAAGCACAAATAACCCATCTATGCCTCAGTTTAGTAATTACTACTTAGTAATTACCTCAACTCTCCCAACTCTTTTTTTTTTCTGCCAAAACTTTGTCTGGCATTGGCCTTTTCATAATTCTACTACTCCCTGCAGACTTTGTTGTTGTTTAGATTTTAAAAAAAAAAAAAGGTGAAAAACATAGAGAGAAGAGAAGAGAGATGGCACAGCATAGCAGGGCTCCTCTGCTGATAAAACTTCTTTGTGTGGTGACCAGGGACTTGAACAAGGGTCCTTATGCATGGTAAAGTGGGTGCTCTATTGGGTGAGCTCTCTCCCAGTACTCCAAGCTCCTCTTTATAGGCTAAAATTCCCATCAGGGAGAGGCAAGGTCTTATTCATCTTACCACCATTCCTAAGAGCTAAGTAGGTGAAGTTCAAGTGCAGCACTATTGCTGATATCTCAAAGATAAAGGATCCAAACAGTAGCGAGATTAACTGAGCATGTGAGAGGGGCTAGGCAGTCCATGAAGCCTTGGCCAGGCTGAAGCTTATTTAACCCACATGATTTAGCTCTAAACATCTTGATACAGAAAGAAGAAACTGAGGAAGCGAACCATAGAGTATGCCTGAGGTCAGCTTGAGGATGACAGGAGCCAAACCTCAGTTCTGTGGATTTGGAAGGCCCTTTGGGCTACACCCCAGGCACCTGGAGGCATGTGTGGAATGAATGAGCCACCAGCTCCATGCAGGCACATGGTTGGGGGGCGGTGGGTGGTATTGGGGAGACTGGAGAGCAGGGCCCTGGCTTCTGAACTGGCTTAAGGCTGAAATCAGCAGCTTGGCATCTGAAGGCCTCTGGGCTCTGGCTCCTCCTCACCCCACTACCCACCTGCCCCCACACAGGCAACCCAAACAGGACTTGGTTGCTAGGGCCCTGGCAGGGATGCCTTGCCTGGTAATCCCAGCCCCCCAAGGAAACCTGGCCTCACCAGCTACACAGTCAAGGTCACCCAGCGTGACCTGGCTGCAGGCTGCTCCTGACATGCTAGGCCAGGTACACAGCTCACCCTCCCAACCCCCAGGCCTCCCCAGAACATTTTTATTTTCTTCTTTCCTTCTCCTCCTCCTTCTTTTCTAAGTCTTTTCCTCCTTCCTTCCTTCCTTCCTTCCTTCCTTCCTTCCTTCCTTCCTGTCTTTCTTCATGACTTTCTTTCTTTCTTTCTTTCTTTCTTTCTTTCTTTCTTTCTTTCTTTCTTTCTTTCTTTCTGTCTTTATTCCTTCCTCCCTTTCTTTTCTTTTTTTTTTTCCTTTCTATTTTATTTGAGAGGATAGAGAGAAATTGAGAGGGGAGAGGGAGGTAGAGAGAAAGAGAGACAGAGACATATGCAGCCCTGCTTCACTGCTGTGAAGCTTTCCCACTGCAGCTGGGGAGCAGAAGCTGGAACCCAAGTCCTTATAAAGAGGAACGTGAGTATGAGATGAATCAAAACACATAAAGGTACACTTTTAAGCGTGGTACCTTCTAGCTTTTAGTTTTTGTGACTATTATATTTCCTCATACCCTTGTTTATTTTAAATGTACTTACTTTTTTCAAGCCATTTTTCATTTATAATTAATTTTAGTTTATAAGATTGTAAAATTACGGATATAGTTCCATGCCACACCCACCACCAAAGTTCTGTCCTCACAGACTTCTACCTGTCAGAGATAACTACCGTAGTTCTTGTAAAGTCTTAGAAACCAATTGTTTACTTCTATTTTTTTGCAAGTTCATATGTGTAAATTCTCTAGATTTCACATATGAATGATACCATCCAATAGTTGCCTTTCCCCTCTTTGCTTATTTTGCTATGCTAATCACCTCTAGTTCTGTCCATTTTGTCCTAAATGATACAATATAACTTTTTGTTGTAGAGAACTATTCTGTGAAGTCTATATTCCACAACTTCTTTGGCCAGTCATCTGTTGATGAACATGTAGGTTGCTTCCACTCTTTGGCTATTGTGAATAATGCAGCTGTGAACATAGGGGTGCATATGTTCCTGTGAATTAGTGTTCTCATTTCCTTTGGATAAACGCCTCAGAGTGATATTACTGGACCGTAAAGTTATTCCATTTTATTTGTTTAAGGACTTCCATAGTCTTCCAAAGGGGCCCATCAGTTTGCATTCCCACCAGTAGTGTAGCAGAGTCCCTTTTCCTCCACAACTGTCATTTCTTTTCTCCTTCTCCTCCTCCTCCTCCTCCTTCTTCTTCTTTTTTCCTCCAGGGCTATTGCTGGGGCTTGGTGCCTGCACTATGAATCCACTGCTCCTGGAGGCTAATTTTTCCCCTTTTGTTGCCCTTGTTTTATTGTTGTTGTTATTGCTGTCATTGTTGTTGGATAGGACAGAGAGAAATGGAGAGAGGAGAAGACAGAGAGGGGGAGAGAAAGATAGGCACCTACACACCTGCTTCACCGCCTGTGAAGCAACTCCCCTACAGGTGGGGAACCGGGTGATCAAACCGGCAACCTTATGCTGCTGATCCTTGTGCTTCATGCCGTAAGCACTTAACCTGCTGTGCTACCGCCCAAACCCCCACAACTGTCATTTATTTAACTTGCATTTAAATTGATGACTAAGTAGCTTACACAAAGGATGGGATCTGGAGGACAAAAAATTTAATGGTGGCTAGTCTGATGCACCATTAAATAATAGCAGAGTAGAGTGGCCAGCACATCCCTTGGATCTCACATAAAGGAAACACTGGGTGGGTAGGGGTAGGAAGCAGCCCCACTTCCCTGTGCTGGTGTGGACTCGTCCTCTGATGAAATGAGCAACCAATACCACACATTCAAGACTCACAGCTGGGCTGGTGTTAACTACAGACACACAGACTTCTACCTGCTGCACAGAAATGATTGAGTGCACATGTCAGCGTGTGCAAGGATTCAGGTTCAAGTCCCCAGTCCCCAACTGCAAGGGGGAAGCATCATAAGTACTGAAGTAGTGCTGCAGGTGTATTTCTTTCTCTCTCCCTTCCTAGCTCCCCCATTCCTTGTCAATTTCTTTCTCTCTGTCCTGTCAAATAAACAATATATATTTTAAAACATTAAAAAAACTTATCAACATGTGTATTCGCCACAGAAGCACACAGTTCTCTAAGCTTCCTTATGAAGAGGAGAGCTTTCTTATTTATTTATTTATTTATTTATTTACTTACTATTGATTTAATAATAATTGAAAAGAGCATAGGATAAAAGGGGGTAAATTCCACACTATTCCTACCACCAGAGTTCCATATCACATCCCTTCCATTGGAAGCTTTCCTATTCTTTATCCTTAAGGGGCATGGACCCAGGATCATTATGGGGTACAGAAGGTGAGAGGTCTGGCTTTTGTAATTGCTTCTCTGATGAAAATGGGCATTGGCAGGTTGATCCATACACCCAGCCTGTTTCTATCTTTCCCTAGTGGGGCAGGGGTCTGGAGAGGTGGGGTTCTAGGACACACTGGTGAGGTCATCTGCCTAGGGAAGTCAGGTTGGTGTCATGGTAGCATCTGTAACTTGGTGGCTGAAAAGCATTAAGATATAAAGCAGGAAAAATTAATAATAATGAACCTAAAGGTAAGAATATAGTAGATGAGATTTGGGGTCTCCACTTAGGAAAAAGCTAGTAGGTCTATTTTAGGTATATTCCAAAGGGCCCATGACTTTACTACTTTTACTGAGCTTGACAGCTAACATACAGGTGGTTTAAAGGTATAGACTGGAGAGATGCTGTTGGAGTTGGATATAGAACCAGAAAGCTAAACCAGGGAAGAGAGTAGCTCCCAAATATGGGAAGAGAATATAAATGCCATTATCTGTAAACCCCGTCAATCTGATATGGGACCCATAGTCAACATTGGAGCCTGTGTAACCACAGCAGAGGTTTCTGACTCAGCAGAGGCGGCCAGCTTGATGGCAGGGACAGATTGGCCAAGTGTCGGCTAGCCCTCTGTTCCCTTGGGCCACCATCCACCTCTCCACCATCCCCATCCACCACAATCCCCATGTTGTGCCAGTCAGATGGGGCTAGCATGTGACCTTGGACAAGTACTGACAGCCTGGTCTGAGCCAGTTCTCTGAAGTGTGATTGTTTTCCTTTCCTTTGCTTGTGCTTTCTTCTCCCTGCAATCGATAACTGTTCTTTTTATTGTTATCTGCTCAATTATCAACATTCTTAGAATGAGCTCAGTTGCTTCTTGTTTTATGATATAAGCTATGTTTTATGATATCAGTTAACACCCGCTGAGCCAGGCACTAGGACTCACTTAGTCCGTTAGCCCTTGGGGATATTGCATAGTGATGACTTGTTTGACAGATGAAAATACTGAGGCACAGAGAGGGTAAGCAACTTGCTTGAAGTCCTGGAGCAAGGACAGAGTCTGGCTTCATACCCAGATGATTACCATTTTGACCTTTTCTCACACAGGGGCTGTGTCCCGCTGGGCCCCTTCGAACACTTCAGCTTCTCCACCTCTGCCAGGCCAATCTTTGTCTTTCTGTTTTTGTTTTCCACTGGGCCTCCATGGCTTCAGACCAACTTTTACAGAAACAAAGAAAGACAGAGGGAGAGAAAGAGACTACAGCACTAAAGCTTCCCCCAGTGTAGTGTGTAATGGGGGGATCACGTGCATGACAAAACAGCCACTCTCCCAGGCGAGCTGTCCTTCTCACATCCATTCTTGTTCTCTTACTGATTTCTCTTTTTTATTATTATTATCTTTATTTATTGGATAGAGATAGCCAGAAATCAAGAGGGTGACAGAGAGGGAGAGACACAAAGAGACACCTATAGCACTGCTTCACCACTCGCAAAGACTTACCCCTGCAGGTGGGGACCAGGGGCTCAAACCTGGGTCCTTGCGCATTTTAATACATCTGCTCAAACAGGCGTGCCACCACCCAGCCCGGTTCTCTTAGTAATTTCTACCTTTAAGTTTATTTTAATTAGTTAGTTAATTAATTAATTTTTAGTGCTACCAGGGTTACTGCTGGGACCCAGTGCCAAGAATACAAATCCACTGCTCCTGGTAGCCCCCTCCCTTTAAAAAGAATATTTATTTGTTTATTTATTCCTTTTTGTTGCTCTTGTTTTATTGTTGTAGTTATTGTTGTTATTGATGTTGAATAGGACAGAGAGAAATGGAGAGAGGAGAGGAAGACAGAGAGGGGGAGAGAAAGATAGACACCTGCAGACCTGCTTCACCACTTGTGAAGTGACTCCTCTTCAGGTGGGGAGCCGGGGGCTCAAACCGGGATTCTTACGCTGGTCTTTGTGCCGGTCCTTGCGCTTTGCGCCACCTGCGCTTAACCCAGACCTACTGCTATCCCCCTTTTTATTTCAATTATTTTAAATTTGATAACAATGGAAAGAAATTGAGAGGGGTGGGGAGATAGAGAGGGAGAGACAGAGAAACACCTGCAGCAGGTTTCACCACTTATGAAGCTTATGAAGCTACAGGAGGGGAGCAGGGGCTCGAACCCGGGTCATTGAGCATAGCAATGTGTATACTTCATGGGGTGCACCTCTGCCTGGCCTTGTAGGTTTATTTCCATGAGTATATAGCAAGCTCAGTGAGGGCACACCCTGTGTCCCACTCCTCTCTAGTCCTCTCTAATCCTTCCTGTGCCTGTCAGAGCTCCTGCTTGTCCACATCTTCTCCCACATCAAACCTCCCAGGCAGGAGGGAGGCAGGACAGCAGCCACTGCTGGTGGGGTTACAGCAGGGCTTAAGGAGGCTCAGAAAAGCCACATTAAGTGTCCCAGAGCCTCATCACTAGGGACCTGGGATCGGAACCCACTCCTCTGACTGCAGTTTCAGGACTGTTCCCAATATACTTGACTGCCTCCTATAGGCACAAGCACACCACGCTCCACACAAAAGCATGGAAGCTGTATCTACATGCATCATCTACACATGCGTTAGGCACAAACATTTCTACGTGAGTATGCTATATACACATGTAGACAGGCATAGCTGCACTACATATGCAAGCATACACATAAAACACATATCACTTAGGCATGCTGATTACACAGGTACGCTATACCCACAAACATGTTTTATTAGCACATATGTGAATCTATGCGTATCATACATTCACATCAATTGATATGTAACATGTATGCAATGCTCAGACAAAAAGATCTGTCTACTTAAGTATATGAATATATACACTTAAGCCATGTTAGCACAGTACATGCTCAAACACTAGTGACACAATATGTATACAATACAATATTCAACACAACTGCACAAATCACACGCAAGCACAGGAACATGCATGGGGTGAAAACTTGCCCAAATGCACCCCCACTTATATGCACATACAAATACACCTGCACATGTGCCTATGCACATGTGTATTCCTGCCTGGTTGAGTTTGTGGGGGGTGGGTGGCAGGAGGCTGGTATGTCCAGGTCCAGCCTGTCCGCTTACACACTTCAACAAATGGAACATGGAAGGTTGGCCAAACCAGTGGGAAAGTCCACTTAAGCCAAGTGAATCTGAAACCAGTCTTCAAGAGTCACAAGACCCATATGTTGGAGGACCCAGCAGGAGGGTGGAGATCTATATACAGGTGGTACTGTATTGCTACAGGCAGAGTGGACGAGGCCATGGATCTGAAGGCTAGTAGTTCTCTAAGACCTGTGGTTTGCCATGTGGTGGTGGTGGTCCAGGATTTGGAGTTAGTGTGGACTTTCTGTATGTTTGGGGATCAGGCCTTCATCACCTGGTTCTGTGTCTGCTGGGGCACAGCCATGGATGCCCCTGCAGATACTCCCCAAGTTGAGTCCTTTCCTCCCCTCCTTAGCCTCCATCCCCAAATCAGTCTCCTTGCCACCCCAGGCTCTCCAGCTGGACACATTCCTCTCTCTCAGACATTCATCTCACGGGCCCAGCAACTTCTCCACAGGACTTGATTTGCTGCCTAGGCATTTCCTTGAGTGGCCCCTGGGTATTTGCCCTTGTCCAGATGGCATCCAGATGCAGACAACTCTGCTTGTCTCTGCTCTATCTGTAACTCTGGGGGAAACAAATCCTCATGTCATTCTTCCCCCTTCCCACCCCACCCAACTCCCACAGCCTCTTTACATCACTGGCTTTGCTCCTTGGGCCTAGGGTCAGAGCACAGGCTCACACTTCTGTCTACATTTTTGCCAGAGCCAGGACTCTGGCTGTCCTCTTACTGGCCGCTCCTTGGCCTTTGTTTAATCCACCGGGGAATTGCTTTATGAGCCAAAGCAAATGTTAGCTTGATAGCAAGGGCGATAGGATGAGGTTCTGGCCCTTGTGGGGAGGGGGAAGAGCAGGGTGTGTGGCTGTATCGAGGGAGCAGGTGCAAGCACCTTGGCCCTCCACCTGAGGACTAAATGCAGATGGCCAGAGAGGGACCAGATTGTGATCCTGCTGACACTTAGGGACCAATGTTTAAGTGCCATAGTAATCTAGATAGCAGCTCATGCAGTTTCCCGATTATCCCCACAGCACAGACAGGGAGGTGAGGCTTCTGTGTGCTGGGCATGACAGGCAGGTCAGCCAGCCTCATCTTTGGAGCACTTTAAGAGCTGGCCATGCTTGTCTCCACATAGACAACAGAGGTGGGGGGGGATCTAACTACCTACACCAGACTCTGCTACTTCGAACATGGCAGAACTTGGCTGTAGACCCCAGGTTCGTTCCCCACCCCCTGGGGCACATATGCATGACCTGGCTGGGTCATCAGCAGGGTCCAGCTTTCTGAGACTGTCCCTAAGCCCTGTTTTATTATACACAGCCAGCCACCGTGTATGGGAGGGGACTTCTCCAGAAGCCCCAGGAAGAGTCTTTGGTAGTAGTTCCTATTCCTGGAAAGTGGGGGTGGGGTGGGGGGTTAGCTTAACTTTCCCCAAGAGGCCAGGTTCCAGGATTTCCCACTCTGTTCATCACTGAACTCTCAACCTAGCAGTGACAGCCAAGCAGAGGCCATTGTCCTTAGAGAAGAGAGAGGCAGGGCAGCCCTTGTTGGTCTCCATTTAAATGCTTTCTCCCACCCCCCCCCAAAGTTAATATTTGTACACATCAAAGTGGTCAGGAGGGTTTCTCTGATCTGAGATGCCCAGGACCCCCAAACCACTTATAGGCTCCAAGCAGGGTCCTTGAGACTGTTTCTAGCCAGAGAGATGGGGCAGTAGTTCTATGCTGAGATGGATGCTGTACTCTCTGCCTTGATAGAAGATGAGGCAACTAGCTCCAGCTCACTTCCTGGTACCTCCAGGCATCAGTCTCCAGAGGTGTGAGGAGGGAAGCTGACCATAGTGGGGTGCCTGATGGCACCTACATGGGCTTGAAGTGTGCAGGTAAGGTCATTTCACCCCTCCTAGGGAAGCACCTATTTCTGGTCTTCCCAGCCCCATCAACACTGGAGCTGAACCCTCAGGGAAATATAGGATCAGAGTGGGAACTTCATGCCAGTCTGAACCACCACCCCCAACACCTCCTCCAGGTGGCCTCCCAGCTTGCTGCGGGAAGCAGAGTGTTTCAGCACTGAACTCTTACCACCCCCCATTCCCTTTAACTTGCCTGCCAACCTTCCTCCCAAAGTTTATCCAAGGTTCCTTTCAGAGGATCAAAGGTGTTGCCATTACCAGAGCTGACCCCAAACCCCAAGGAGCTCAAGGGAAGGTCCTAGGCTGCACAAGAGAAAGGATCATCCCTGCACCACCTGGCTGGCCAGGTTGCACCTGAGGATCATCGGGTGGGTGCTTTTTGCTGGAAGCAGGCGAGTAGAGGCCTGAGAATAGCAGTGACAGTCAGGGGAAGAGGATTCTGTCACCAGCTGCCTGTGGGTGGCCAGGTGGCTTGGGAAGGGGCACAGTGGCTGGCATGTTTTCTCCTGCAGGTTAATATTTGACTGGATGTCACGTGTTTTTCCACTGGGTATTTTTATCCTCTGTACCTGGCAGTGGACAACTAGGCACCCTCCTCTATGGGCAAAGGAGGGAGGGGGCACTTTGTAGAGGTTGCACTGGGCAAAGCAGGAAGGCAGAGAGGCCAGGGACAGCTGCTTGTGGTGGGGGAGTGAGGAGACATGGGGCGGACCAGTCCTCCTTAGCGCTGTCCTGAATCTACTCCAGCCCATAGTTGTCCTCTCCTGGAAGACTGGGAGGGGCCTCAGGATACTCCTGGGGTAGATGGGGGCAGTGGTGGTACTGTAGGAGCATTATGAACATACTGCTTTTCAGGAAAGTTTGAAATGCCCCCATGTATTAGTCTCAGTAACAACAGATCTCTTGCAGCCTAGGAGGAGACACAATGGATGAAGTATTGGATTCTCAAGCATGAAGTCTTTAGTTCAGTCCCTGGCAACATGTGTGCCAAAGTGATCCTCTGATTCTCTCTTTCTCATAAATAAATAAATAAATAAATAAATATTTTTAAAACAATGGGTCTCTTTCAGATTCCAGATATCACAAGGCAGAGACACCTTCCTTCTGGTCTTATGCAGATGGGAGTGGTAGTGGTAGTAAGTCAATGATGATGAGTCCACCCCTACTCTGAAGGGTCAGTCTGATGGGGGAGCAAAGCCCTACTTCTACATAGCAAAAGCTATGTCCTTTTGTATCCAAGGAACCTAAAATTGAATTTAAACCATTATTGTGTTATTTACCCCTGAGCTTCCTAAGCCCTTACCGGCTCTTGGGTTTTTTCTCAGCACTGGGCAGTCTGGTTTTATGAAGTTATCGACCACTACTTAACCAGAGGCCCTCTCATCCCTCAGGGGTGAGAGGGAGCATGGGGAAGGGAGTTCCCTCAAAGATCTCTCAGTCTAGAGCTGACAGATGCCACAATGCCAGCCCAGTCCCCACTATGAGGATGAGAAAGAGTTTGAGTTGATGCTTGACAAGTCTGCTGAAAAGTAATACTACCCCCCTTCCCAGCTGATCTGCCTACCAGATGACCCCCTGAACAAGCTTCCCCACCCCTGGTTCACAGCATGGGATCTGAAATAGGATGGTTAGGCTGTCTCTAACACCATATTTCTCAGGTTTCCTGGGGCTAGAATGGGGTTGGGGGGACCATCCAGGAAGGAGCCATTCTCAAGAACAGCCCCATGAGGGGTTCCTTAGGACTGTCAAATCAGAGCCCCCAGATCAAAGGGGGCTAGAGAGGTTTGTAGGAAGAACAAAGATTTCCAGAGAGGGGCCTACTCCTTTCCTTCTTCCTGCTTGAGGTCTTGATATGGGGCATAGGAGCAGGATTGGGGTATTGTAAACAGTCAAGTTCAAGACTACCACCAAGTGTGATAACATTTCCCCCAGGGCAGCAAGCTCCCTGCCTCCACTCTGCCTCTCAGTAGACCTTCCCTTCTTAAATTGCCTCTTGTCAGACCCCACCACCTCTGTTCTCTAGCCTGTGCCAGGCACCAGACTGGAGTCCCCTACCTCCAGGTTTCCTCTATTTCAAAATACAGCCAGGGGATGCATCTCCCTATGCCCCCACTTACAAATCAGGATACTGTAGAGAACATCACTAAACATTTAACCCAAGTCCACTCAACCAATCAGTAGTGTGGCTGGAGTTTAATTCTAAAATCTGTCTGGCTCTGGATTCAATCAGCTGAGAGATCCCATGGGCCATTCGGATTGCTGCTGTCCACCAGCCTCATGCCTCTGACCACAAGAAAATTATTCCTAGGGTGTAGTATTGGTGCTGCCTGCTGTTTTTCACACTGGGACCAACAATGGTGTAGTAGAGCTGAGTTTTGACACTTGTCTCTGGAGATGGGCATTCCTCTGAGGAATTGAAAGGTGAGTTGCTCCTGGTTGTCCTAAGACCAGGAGGCTATGACACTGTCTCAGGGCACCTTCCAAAGGAAACTTAGACCTGGGAACTCTCCCATCTCTTAGTGACATGGCAGCAGATAAGAAGCAAGCTGGGTCCATCAGAGGGTCCCTGGCTTCTGGTACTGATTAAATCTCTGGGGAGAATTTGAGGCTCTGCCCCTGGGGGCATAGAGAGCTCCTGGCCCAGAAATCCCCACTCAGTCTGGCCCTCCCTGCAGAGGAAGCACTGAGGGGAAAGGACTGGGCTTGCACCCATTCCCCGAAATGCAGGAATCTGGTTCCTCATGGGGTAACAAGGAAGGGAAATTCCAAAGGCCTGCTCCAGAGACCTGGCTTTGGACCCACTTCTTCGGATTTCCTAGAAGCCTACTGCTCTCTGGGGGAGTCCTGCTCACTCTTGGCTTCTGCTGACTTTGGGACTGAGCTTGGCAGGTGGACCACATTGTTCCCACCTTGGACAGGGGAAAACACAGACACAACTGGGCTCTTCAGGCATCCTGGCCTGGGAAATTAAAATAGAGACAGCCCTCCTTGGAGCCCACCTGAATTCCCTTTGAGGCTGCTTTGCCCCTAGAACACCCAGATCAGAGGAAGCCCCCTGCCTTTCATAGTCCCCTGGTGAGAAGTGGGGAGAGGAGCAGCCTGGGCTGTTGACCTGGGTGCTATCCATCTTTACCTCTGTTTCTAGGTAGTTCTGGTCTTATTCACATCCTGACCAATAGACACAAGTTTTCTCTGCTCAGTGCAGGGCCCCAAGATAAATTCTTTGCCATCCAATGAGAGACACAGCCACATCCACAGCTCACAGTGCCAAAGAACACAGTGAATGTCCCTTTAGTCCCTCCAAAATGAGATCAAGTTCAAGAAAACCCATTCAGTCCTCTACATACACCCTAGGAAGTCAGTGCTGGAATTTATGCCTTTGACAAAGGGGGAAGTCAAGGCCCAGTGTGCGTGAGTACTGTGACCCAGGAGTCTCCCAGCTAGGAAAGAGGGAGCTTGAATTCCAAGTAGTCTGTCCCATCTCTAAGGATCTTATGCTGTGTACCTCCACCACCCAGCCCCACAGCCACTAAACTTACAGGGATGAGCTTCATTATAAATGAAACAATTACAGTAAAATACAACTACTAGCAGGGCTGGGCTGTGGCACAGTTGGTAGAGTGCACACATTACTATGCACAAGAACCCTGGTTCAAGCCACTCACAGGAGGGAAGTTTCACAAGCAGTGAAGCAGTGCTGTAGGTCTCTCTCTTTCTCTCTTCCTCCTCTTTCCATGTTTCCCTGTCCTATTAAAAGAAAAGAAATGAATAAAATAAAAGAGAGTATGAGGGCCACCAGGAATGGTGGATTCTTTGTGCAGCCTCTGAACCTCAACAATAACCCTAGTGGCGATGAAAAAACAAAAAAACAAACAAACAAACAAAAACAAAAAACCTGCAGGTGCAGTTCCTCAGTTACATCAGTCAGTTACTTCAAGAACCTAATGGTTCCATATGGCTGGTGGCTACCATATTGAGTCATGTAGATACTGAGTTTTTATTGTCTCAAGACAGTCTGTTGACTTGGCATCAATCTCTTATGTCTCTCAAGAATCTAGACGGAGCAGTGAAGAATCATCCTGCAGTTTATAGAATAAAATAATAATTAACTGTAATGATAATAATGGCTATAATTGACGGAGAGTTTCCTACGTACCAGGCACAGCGCCAAGCCTGTAATCCTTACCCAATCCTGGACTCAGGCAGGTTACTCAGGGTCACAGTGGCCAGGAAGTGAGTGTAGTTCTGGTTCAGCCCAGCTGGGTTCTTCCCCTGCCTCCTCCACTCCCTGCTGTGCCCTCAGGAGGAGTTTAAAGCCCCTGGGGAAGAGAAGGAAAAGACAAATGCTGAGCAGTTCACAAGCTCAGAGATCAAATGGGCACATAATTAGCATCATCACATTTCCTCCAGCCCACTGGCCAGAGCATTGTGCTAATGAAATCAAGGTCTTGATCTTGAGCCCTGCAAGCATTTCTTTATTACACACAGAGAAAGCCTCTTAACTCCTGACCCCAATGGCATCTATCAGCTCTCAGATGTTGTAGTTATGTCTGCATAGTGGTGCACCTGGTAGAGCATGCCATGTTCCCATGTAGGAGTACCTGGGTTTAAGCCTCTGGTCCCCACCTACGGGGGGGGGGGGGGGGGGAGCCTCACAAGCAGTGGAGCAGTGCTGTAGGTGTCTCTCCTTCAGTTTCTGTCATTCTGAGACCATACATTAAAAAAAGAAGAGGACAAGAAAAAATAGAGAGAATGAAAAAAGAAAAAATAAAGGAAGCCTAGAGCCTGTGGATATGTCAGGAAATCTTGTGACTTGGTATTAGGAATCCAGCTTAGGACAAATTGCTCCAGCTAGAGCTTGACGTGACTCAATGCATCGATTTGTCCTGTGGCCCCACCTAATAGTGAAGGGACTGGGAATCAGGCAGGGCGACCTAAGAGTGTGTGCTGAGTGGTGAATGTCTCCACCTTCCCGCTTCTCTTCTCAAACCCAATTTTCTCCTCTTATGAGGACTCTGCTGTCTTTTAGTGCTGGAATTCCAGGTCTCCGTGGTATGGCATTCCACATATATTTCTGAGGAATCCTTCCAAAACACTAACAGACCTTGGTTATATTTGACATTGTCCTCTCAGAGGTCAGCTTTATTACTATTATTTTTAAATCTATTCAATTAAAAAAAACAGGTGAAATGTATGAATGAACAGCTTCTTATGGAAATAGGTGGCAAATGAGCATATAAAAAGATGTCCAATGCAATATGTCATTTGGAAAATCTGAATTAAAACAATGAGAAGCCACCACATACCTATAAGAAAAGTCACCACTGCCACACATACCCCTAAGTGACATCAACAGTCAATGGTGAAATTTGGAGTTACAGGAACTCTCATTATTTCCTAGTGGGAATTCAATATGGCACAGACATTTTGGAAAAGTTTTGCAGCTTCTTACAAAACTAAATATCAGATTACCATCTGATTTATTGATTGCCCTCTGAGGAATTTACTCTACTGATTTAAAAAAAAAAAAACCAACTTACAGTCAGGGCCAGATGGTAGTGCACCTGTTTAAGTGCATGTTACAATGTGCAAGGACCCAGGTTTGAGCCCCCAGTCCCCACCTGCTAGGGGGAAGCTTTGCAAGTGGTGAACAAGGCTGCAGGTGTCTCTTTCTCTCTTCCTCCCTATTTCACCCTTCCCTCTTGGTTTCTGTTTGTCTCTATCTAATAAATAAATAAAGGTAATTAAAAAAACTGATAGTCACACCAAAAAAGTACAGTAAAGTCAGCAGTACCAGAAATATAATTGCCAGAGTAACCAGGATGTCCTTAATAAACAGGTAAACTGTGGTATACAATTTAATACTCTTCAAGAAGAAAACTAAACAAACTATCAAGTTATGTGAAGATAATGATGTATCTGAAAATACAGGTTACTAAGTAAAAGGAGTCAGCCTGAATAAGTTCCATGCTGTCCAATTCCATTGATACAATAATAAGGGAAAAGCAAAAGTCTACAGATGGTAGAAAGAAGAGTTTCTGGTAGTTTGGGGGGGAGACTGGTGAGGTAAAGCACAGGTAGTTTTCTGGTAGGGTGGTGAGACATGTATGTGACACCTTGATCATCAAAACCCACAGAACTTTATCAACACAAAGAGTGAGCCTTAATGTATGCAAATTAAAACACGAGCTCTCGAACACACACACACACACACACACACACACACACACACACACAGGAGATGAGGGGATCACAAGATATAGAGTGTTACTGAAAGCATCTACATGTATTTCAAAAAGCATAAGACCACTTTACTGAACTGACTGGGAGGACAGATGCTGGTGAAATCATTCAGGAACCAAGGTGAGTCTGAAAGACTGTAAGACAAAAGATGGCCAAAGGGGGCATATCTCAGTGGGTAGAGCACAGAACTTGCTCATTTTGCAAATCCCAATTTGATTCCCAGGTTCCAGGCTGAGCCCTTAGTAGCACATGTACTGGAGTGGTGCTCTGTCTTCTATCATGTGAAGCTCTCTACTTACTATGAAATAAACCTCTTTATAAAAAAAAAGAAAGACTAAAGACTGAGGGAAGTGCACTTAAGTGCTGCACTTAACATTGATTCAAATATTGTAACAAATACGCCCTACTAATTACACATTCACTACAAGGAACCCAGATGTGGAACCTATGAGAACTCTATTACTTTTGCAACTTTTCCCTGTAAATCTAAAAACATTATGTGAAAATAAAAAAAAAAACATTGGTTTTAAATTTAAAACTTAATAATATCTTCAAAATTATTTTATTATCTTGATTTATTTATTGGATTAAGACAGCCAGAAACTGAGAGGGAAAGGAGAGATAGAGAAGGAGAGAGACAAGAGATACCTGCAGACCTCCTTCATCATTTGTGAAGCTTTCCACCTGCAGTTGGGGGCTGGGGGGTTTGAACCAAGGTCCTTGCACATTGTAACATGTACACTCAACCAGGTGCACCACCACATGGCCCCTTAACTTGTTATTATCTTCTTAAAATATTTATTTATGGTCAAAGCGGCGGAGCCAAGATGGCGACTGAGAAGCTGCTAGTTGCTTGAGCTCCGACAACATCTGCTGGAAATGCCACGAGGTTCCAGATGCCATCAGGATGCCGGCCAGGCTTCCCTGGACTGAAGACCCCACCAATGTGTCCTGGAGCTCCGCTTCCCCGGAGACCCACCCTACAAGGGAAAGAGAGAGGCAGACTGGGAGTATGGACCGACCAGTCAACGCCCATGTTCAGCGGGGAAGCAATTACAGAAGCCAGACCTTCTACCTTCTGCAACCCACAACGACCCTGGGTCCATGCTTCCAGAGGGATAGAGAATGGGAAAGCTATCAGGGGAGGGGATGGGATATGGAGATTGGGTGGTGGGAATTGTGTGGAGTTGTACCCCTCCTATCCTATGGTTTTGTTAATGTCTCCTTTCTTAAATAAAAAATTTTTTAAAAAAATTTATTTACTCAGTAGTGAAATTGAGATAGATAGAGAACCAGGGCAACACTCTCGCACATGTGATGCCAGGGATCTAACTGGGATTTCATGCTTTATAGTCCGATGCTTTGTCCACAGATCCACCTCCCAGGCCACAGAAATTTACAATTTTTTTATGTTGAGAACGACAAGGGCACCACTCAGCGGGATGCAGTACCAGGGATCAAACCCAGGGCCTCAGGCATGCCTCAATGCTAAGTCCTCTCCAGCCTGAGCTAACTTTTTAAAATGTTATTTGAAATCAAATTGAATGAATATTGCAACTAAGTTTGGGTTTAGAAAAGCCTGATTCTATGTGGTCAGTTGAACTGATTTCAGAAGTGCTTATAGGAAGGGCCACACAAGAATCTGGCAAGAATATTCTGAAAGCAAGAGGATGCTTCAGGCTGGATTCACCACAACTAATGCCCCTGGAAGGAAGGAAGGGGGTTGGCGACAGAGACTGGGACAGTGAGGGGATGAAGAGTTTCTACCTGATTTTTTTGTGGCATCTATGGATACAAATACATAGAATGTACAACAAAAACAAGAATAAAGCACTGAACAAATAGTCAGAAGAACTGCTCCTTTCTGTGCCCAACATTGGGGATGATAACTTTACTATTGTGCATAAAGTTTTGATACTTTTGGTGTGGGGCAGTGGCATACCCAATAGAGCACCCAGTAGAGTCACCATACACTATGACTCTGGTTCAAGTCCCTGGTCCCCACCTGCAGGGAGAAAGCTTTATGAGTCATGAGGCTGTGCTGCAAATTTCTCTTTCTCTCTTCATATCACCTTTTATCAAAGAAAATGGGGAGGGAGATGATTATCTGGAGCCTTGGAGTTGTTGTGCAAGTACTGAGTTCCAGTGATAAGCCTGGTGGAAGAAAAGGAAAAAAAGAAAGAAAGAAAGAAAGGAAGAAAGAAAGAAAGAAAGAAAGGGAAAGAAAGAAGAGAGAGGGAGTCGGGCTGTAGTGCAGCGGGTTAAGTGCAGGTGGCGCAAAGCACAAGGCCCGGCATAAGGATCCCGGTTCGAACCCCGGCTCCCCACCTGCAGGGGAGTCGCTTCACAGGCGGTGAAGCAGGTCTGCAGGTGTCTGCCTTTCTCTCCCCCTCTCTGTCTTCCCCTCCTCTCTCCATTTCTCTCTGTCCTATCCAACAACGACAACAACAATAATAACTACAACAATAAAACAACAAGGGCAGCAAAAGGGAATAAATAAATAAAATAAATATTTTAAAAAAAAAAGAAAGAAGAGAGAAAGGAAGGGAGAAAAGGAAGGAAGGAAGGAAGGAAGGAAGGAAGGAAGGAAGGAAGGAGGGAAGGAAAGAAGGAGCAAAGAAAGAGGGAAAAGGAAAATTGTGGTGCATTTTTCCTTTTAAAAACTCCACCTGTCCTCTCGATGACCCTGCCTGAGAGAAGACATGTTCCTTGTTCCCTGGAGTGTCAGTCTTCAGAATGTGTTCTACAGAATCTGTTCTACTGTCTCGCTGTGTGACCCTGGGACATTAGCCAGCCTCTCAGCCTTGGTCCCACTTAGGCCAGAGTCCTGCTTCCTGGAGGTGATGGGAAACTGCAGAGAATGTGTGTGAGCTAACAAGTTCAGCGCCAAGCATGGAAAAGGCCTTCAACTAATGACTGTAACAATCTCATTCATGGAGGAAAAGCAGATTAACCCAGATGGCCTGTACTGGGCTGTGCTCTCAAAAGGAAGAGAAGGTCTTGCTGACTGAGCCACCACAGGAAGGACCACCCTGTGTCCCATCTAGACAGGTGGGAAAGGCTGAGGGGTGCATGTGAGCAAACCCTGAGGGATAAGGGAGGAAGGGGAGAGCTGGCTGTGGGGGAAGGGGCTCAGGGGTGGGCAAGACCATCAGACCCCAGGAATCAAACCCTCTAGAATATACTCAACCTCGGCTCTCTCTGGTCACCCTGCTACTCCAAATAAATCAGTAAGGACCAGCAAGATAGCTCCCCTGGACAATGCAGCCCAGATTCAAACCAGGCCTCTGCACTAGAGGAGGCTTTAGTGCCATGGTGTCTTTCTCTCTCAGCTGTGTTTCTGTCTCAAAAAAAATCACCCCAGAGCAGTAAAGCTCTGGTGATGACAAATTAATAATAATAGTAATATTTAATAATAATAGTAAATCAAAATAAGTGGTAACTGAAGATAGCATAACAGTGATACAGAAAGACCTTCATGCTAGAGCCACCAAAAGTCCCAGGTTCAATCCCCAGCACCACCATAAACCAGAGATGAGCAGTGCTCTGGTTAAAAAAATTAAAAATAAAAATATAAAAAAAGGTAAGTGGTAGGTAGTGAGTAGCATGTCTGGAGAAGAGATGGAGCAAGGTTAGAACTAACCCCAGGACTGAGAAGGGGCCCTGATCTAAACTGGGTTTTGGTAGGTACTCAACACCACAGTACCTCTCCTTGGAAGTCTAAGAGCCTTTACCCTCTGGGCCATCCTGACCCCTGAGCCTTCCTAAGATGGTGAGCCCAGGTGGGGTAGTCCATGATCTTTGCAGACAGGATCAGGCCTGCACCTTCAGGTCTAGTGGACCAACAGGAAGCAGGAGTCTACTGCTGGGAGGGGCTGGTTCTCCCCAGGATGGGACCTCTCCTCTCTCTTACTTCTCCTGGAGTTCTTCTACCCAATACATTCTTGGAGTTCAGGACCAAAGTGCTTGCTAACTTAGAGGATCCAGGAAACAGGAGCTGAACTACAACAAAGAGAGGATTTTTGTTGTTTTTCTGCTGACCAATTTCAAAACACATCCCCCCCCCTCTCTCTCTCTCCCTCTCTCTCTCTCTCCCTCTCCTTCTGGTGGGTAATAAGATGCCTCCCCTGGGCCAGCAGAGCTGAGCTGGCCCACCCACCCCCACAGGGGGGCAGCCTGGCTGAGGCCCGCATTGTAAATAGTTTAACAGTGTTTATATAGGAGTAACCTGTACTGGCTACCTTCCATAGCAGTCACATTCAGAGGGCAATCTTGGGTGACTGGCCTCACCTTGCACACAGGCTGGCAGTCGCTGTAGGGGTGGGTGGCCTGAAGGCCCAGCTCCACTGTCCCAGCAGCACTGTTGTGGAGCAGTCCCTGCCCCCTCACCCCCCTACCCCCCACCCCCATGCCCAATCACGTGCTTGTTCCTGATCAGCAGGAAGCCGGGCCTCTGCAGTACACCCACCTCTCCTCCTTTCAGGCAGGGGCAGGGGCAGGGGCACATGGGGATTGACACTTGCCTATTGTGCACACATGCATGGACACAGGCCCCCACCCTGCTTTCAGCACTAACCCAGGTTCCTACTGCTACAGTAGCCGCTCAGGTTGCTAATACCCACTCAGCTCTGTGGAGCCCAACTAGGGGCCAGGCATCCTGTTTCTCTTGTCAAGCCTGCATGTATTTTTGCCACCAAGGTTTTTGCTAGGACTTTATACCCTACACAATTCCACTGTTTCTATCAGAGTCTCCTTTTGTTTTCTTCCCTTTCCTTTTCTTTTCTCATCTTTTCTTTTTTCCTGTCTCTTTCTTTTCTTTCTTTCTTTCTTTCATCTTTCTTCCTTCTTTTCTTTCTTTCTTCCTTTTTGCCACCAGGATTATTGTTGGGTCTTAGTACTACTTTACGATTCTACTGCTCTGGCAACCACTATTCCTCCCCTTTTTTATGAGGTAGAAAAAAGAGAAATTTCAAAGAGAAATTGCTAGGGGATAAGAGGAGATAGAAAAGAAGAGAGATAGAGAGACACCTGCAGCATTGCTTCAGCACTCCTGAAGCTTCCCCCCTGTGGGTGGGAAATGGGACCTCAAACTCAGGCCTTTGTTGCATGATGATATGTGTACTCTACTAAATGTGTCACCACCTGGCCCGTATTTTCTTTCTTTTTCTTTTCTTTTTTTAGATAGAGGGAGAGACAGAGAGAGAGACCACAGCATTGTTCCACCATTCATGAAGCTTCCTCTTTTCATGGTGCTCCCATGGGGTGCTTAGTGATCTGAATCCAGATCTTTGTCCTTGGTAAAGTTAGTGCTCTATCCCGTGAGCTATCTCTTGGCCTTTACTTACTTGTTTATTTATTTGCCACTAGAGTTACTGCTGGGACTCCATGCGTCCACAGTTCCTTCTTTCCCAGCAGCCATTTTATTTATTTTTTTGATATAGGATGAGAGAAAGTGAGAGGTAGGGACAGAGAGATAGGGAGACCGCCATAACACTGTTCTACCACTTGTGAAGATTCTCCTCTACAGGTGGGTACTGGGGACCTGAACCCTAGTTCTTAAGCTTGGTAATGTGTCAGTAAGTCATGGTCTGGCCCGTATTTATTGATCTTCTAAAGGAAGAGATGCCAGAGCATGGAAGTCTCCCCCAGTGCTGTAGTACCGCCAATGTCATGTTCCTTGGGCTCCAACCAGGGTTCCACACATGGCAAATCTGGCACCCTCCCAGATGAGTTATCTTTCTAGCCTTTTTTTTTTTTTTTTTTTTTTTGTATTAGTATAAATTCTTTTGTGTCAATTCCTCTAGTAGTATGAATCAACCCAGAAAGAATCCCTATTCAACATTCCTTTAAAAAAAAAATTGTTACGTAAATGTTTTTCCAGCCCCACATGGTTGTCTCATAGTACAGTTATGTTTAAACCTGCCTGGTGGGGGTTGTATGCCATTCTGACCCTGTAGTGCTGTTCCAGAGACTTGGGAATGGTGTCTTTGTTAACTATAAAAAATCTTTATGATGAATGGGAAATCTGTATGTAAAAGTCACATTAAGTTCCTGTAGTCCAAGTTGTTTCCACTTTGAGAGAACATCAGCTGCTATCACACCTGAAGAAAGATCTTGTTCAGGGATGATATGTGGTAAGAAATCCTTATTCTCTCTTTTAAATTTTTGTATGACATGTTCTTTAAAGTCAAACAATTTTTTTATGGATCCCACTTTCTACAGTAATCATTTAGATTATTACAATAATCATGTTTGTTCAAAGTAAAATGTTAAGGCGGGTTTTGACTTAGGCTTAATATAAGATGTCATGGTGTAATATAAATTGTGTGACTAAGATGTCTTGGAATCATTAATCTTTGTGATCATAGCTTTTCTGAGATGACTTACTTTCTTTGAAACTTACCTGAAATGATGGAAAAAAATTTTTTAATTAGCCCATTATGCTTTGATGACGGCACATTGAAATCTTGAAATAATATTGTTTAATGAGTAGCCAACATTCATTCCTTGAGTTGAAATTACGTTTTCCTCCTGCAGAATATTCTGATCTAGAGTGTTGGTTCTGTAACTCCTAGAGAGTACAATCTGTACCTTATAGTGAGAGAAAATCCATGTTACTGCTGAGTATTCCTTTTACCTAAAACCTTTTCTAATTTTCTATTCTGAGAAGTGCACATGAATGCCAGATGTTTTACACTTGTTTGCCATATTTTTTCATTAAAAGCCCTATGAGAAAGCAAAGCAGAAACTTCTGACATCACTAGGTGACATCACTGGGACTTCACTGCTCTAGGATGAGTTTTTCAGATATAGACAGAGATGGAGAAGAGGGAGAGAGAGGCAGGAAGAGAGAGAGAACACAGCACTGAAGTTTCAAACCTGGGGCGTGCACATAGCAAAGCAGCATACTAACCAAGTGAGCAGATTCTGTTTCTCATGCTGAGTATAAATGATGCCTTTTCATTTAAAATATGAGCACATGGCCACTCTGTGTATGGTACAGTGGAGAATATTAAACATCCAGAAAAAGAATTTCTTCCTGGGGAGGTAACTCAACCTATTAGAATACAGAACTTACATAGCTAAAGCCCCAGAAGCCCCAACTTCAATCCCCGGCACCACCTTATGCCAGAGCTGAATGGTGTTCTGGTCTCTCATACTCTGTCCCTCTTCTCATTCAGACTTTCTCTCTCAACATTTTAAAGGAACACTTTAGTGGAAAAAGAACAACTGTAACAAATTATTTGCCATTATTGAAATGCAGGTTAAGGTAAGACTATTATTCTATTTTGAAGTGAAATGGTCTATGAGTAAAAATGAAATGTGCTAAAAATTGTATTCAATTATTTAATAAAATAAGCAAAGAAATAAAACACAGACAAGCATTTATGTGGAGTTAAGGCTCTAAATCTATAGTATGCCACCAAGCTTGAGAACATAGAAGAGATAGATAAGTTCTTAGAAACATACAACCTCCCAAGACTGAAGCTGAAGGAACTAGAAAGCTTGAATAGATCAGTTACAATAATTTTTTTAAAAAATTGAAACTGTGGGAGTCGGGCTGTAGCGCAGCGGGTTAAGTGCAGGTGGCGCAAAGCACAAGGACCGGCATAAGGATCCCGGTTCGAACCCCGGCTCCCCACCTGCAGGGGAGTCGCTTCACAGGCGGTGAAGCAGGTCTGCAGGTGTCTATCTTTCTCTCCTCCTCTCTGTCTTCCCCTCCTCTCTCCATTTCTCTCTGTCCTATCCAACAACGACGACAACAACAATAATAACTACAACAATAAAAAAAACAACAAGGGAAACAAAAGGGAATAAATAAATTAAATAAATAAATTAAAAAAAATTGAAACTGTAATTAAACTTCTCCCCAATAGTAGAGGACCATGTGGTTTTACCAATGAATTTTATAAAACTCTTCAAGGAGGAGATACTCACAATACTTTTTAGGCTCTTAAAAAAAACAAACCTGAGGGTACAGAAGTACTAACACTTTCTGGAGTGAAGCCAACATCATCCTGACACCAAAATGGACACAACCAGAAAACTGTAAACTAATATTTCTGATGAGCATAGATACTAAGGTACTGAACAAACACTATCAGTCAGGATACAATAATATATTTAAAAGATAGTACATCATGACCAAGTGGGATTATTGCAGGGATGCAAGGATAGTTCCGCCTACAAAAGTCAATAAACATAATTATCACACTAGCAGTAAGGAAAACAAAAATCAAATGATTATTTTCATAGATGCAGAATAAGTCTTTTTAGGCCAGAAACCATCAAATACATAGAAAAAAACACTGGGAAAACACCTCATGATATTTGTTTCTAAAACAACTTTGAAGAATCAAGTCCAACAGCAAAGAAAACAAAACCAAAAATTAGCTAATTAGCTAATTAATTAGCATCAAACTGAAAAATTGCAGCATAACAAAAAGGGAACCAGTATAGAACAAAAAGACAACCTACTTAGTAGAAGATCCTTACACTGACATATATCAGATAAGTAAAGATAGCAATAATATGTTACTTCACATCCGTAAGCAAATCATATATCAGAAAGAACAGAAACAGCAAGTGTTGGTGAGTTTCTCTCCCCAAGAAGAAACTTTTCTACAGTGCTGGTAGGTATGTAGATTGGGCCAATCTCTACAAAAACAGCCTGGAGATTCATCAGAACACTGTACATGGACCTACTCTATAATCTGCCAATTCCTCTTCCAGGAATCAATCCTAAGAAAATGAAAATACCTGTCCAAAGAGGTCTTTGTACACCTATGTTCACAGAAGCACTCTTTGGAATAGGCCAAACATGGAGGCAACCCAGATACCCAGTCACATGTGAGTGGTTAAGGAAACTGTGGTATATAGGTATTCAGTGGAATACTAGTCAGCTATCAAAAATCATGAAATCATCTCCTTCCCTCATCTTAAGGGGAACTTGAAGAAATTATATTAAGTGTGATCAGCCAGAAGAAGGACAAATATCAGATGATCTCACCTTTTAAAGGTGGAACAGGAACAGGAAAAAGCAAAGCACAGGGAGAAACTTGGAGTAGGCATGGTCTATTATCACAATGCCTAGAACTGGGGGATGGGAGAGAGAAGCAGTTGAGTGGACATTAATAACCCAATATACTATGCCAGAGGAGTAGTGTTGGTGGTGAGAGTGGTGTACAGACACTTATTACAGTGGTGAGGAAAGTGTATCTGTGTGACAACTATGGTGTAAATCATTATTTCCCTAATAAAGCAATAAAAAAGAGAAAGAAACATCTATCAATCCATGTGGCAAATAATAAGTGGGTGTTTTTTTTTTAAAATACTTTGAAACATTTTAGTGGTAGGCAAAAGTACAAACTAATGCAGTAAAAATTCCTAAATCAGAACACATTAAGTTGATATTTATGGTTATTCTTCCAGTGTCTAAAATGAAGTTAACAGTCAATAAGAAATTTTCTAAGTCTGTGGTCCGGGAGGTGGTACAGTGGATAAAGTGTTGGACTCTCAAGCATGAGGTCCTGAGTACAATCCCTGGCAGCACCTGTACTGGAGTGATGTCTGGTACTTTCTCTCTCTCCTCCTATCCCTCTCACTAATAAATAAATAGAGGGAGTCAGACGGTAGCGCAGCGGGTTAAGAGCAGGTGGCGCCAAGCACAAGGACTGGCATAAGGATCCTGGTTCCAGCACCTCGCTTCAAAGGCGTTGAAGCAGGTTTGCAAGTGTCTATCTTTTTCTTCCCCACTCTGTCTCCCCCTCCTCTCTCCATTTCTCTCTGTCTTATCCAACAATGACGACATCATCAACAATGGTAACTACAACAATAAAACAACAAGGGCAACAAAAGGGAATAAATAAACATTTAAAAATAAATAAAGAAATAAAATATTTATAAAAAATAAAGAAATTTTCTAAGTCAACAAACATGGTAACAATTTACCTAATTAAGATAATTATCCATTTTCAAGCAAACTATAAGCAGTTAGGCATAACCAACATGAAATAAGGGAGTGAATTTAAAAAAGAAGAAGCATTTTCATTCTTCATGTGGCTTAAAATTAATATATTAAAACCTGCACAAAAATTTCCCAAAAAGATGTTCAGAAAAATAAAACTAGTTTGCCTCATTACTCAGTCAAATTAAGTGGATATAAACTAATGAGGCCTGTGGTACATCAGTAAAATTAAGAGGCTACTACCAAAAAGCTGCCATGGAAACAAACCCAATTGCTGTCACACTTTGTACAATGTTACATGGTGAGGGAAAAAAAAAAGTTCATCATTATAAACTTAATTACATAGACTCAAAGCTTAAAAAAATTTAAAATATCTGCTTCACTTTTTCTTCGTCATGTTTGCAATTTGCAAGATTGGATGGGCAGTCTGTGAATTAAATGCTATAGTCTGTTCTGTGTTTTGGGGTTTTGGGAACTGGATCTTTAAGGGTGACTGTGTGCTATGGCAGAGAAGAAATAAATGGAATAGTTTTCTCTGCTTCTATTCCTTCCAGAAGGGTATCTGTAATTGAAATAAAGCTTATGGGACAACTGTCCAAGTTTATGACTAAGAAGCAAAGGCGGGACTGGCTGAAGAAGTTGGAGAAACTTAAACTATTGTTTTATAAAATCACTTAGTGTCAGAAATAATGGTTCCCAGGGCCTTCCCAAATGGCACATAATGGCCAAGTTGAGAGCAATCAGAAAAGACTGGAGAAGCAGACAAAACTGATGTGGAAGTATAATTCAAACAAAATCCTAATGAAAAGTAAATATCATCAGAGTACTGCTGCAGATGGTATATAGCACAACAACATTATATGTTGCTGATGTTTTAAAAATGTTTTTCTTTATTGGGGATTTTTTATTTATTTTTATTTTTTATGCTGCTGATTTTTTCCCAAGTTTTGTTAAGACTAACAGTGCCACTATTTTTCTATTTTTTATTAGTGATTTAGTCATCAAGATTATAAGATAACAGGGGTACGATTCCCACCACCAGAGTTCTATATCCCATCTCCTCCACTGGAAGTTCCCCTATTCTTTATCCCTCTGGGAGTATGGATTAAATTTCTTTATGGGGAGCAGAAGGTGGGACGTCTGGCTTCTGTAATTGCTTCTCTGCTGAACATGGGTGTTGGAAGGTCAATCCACACCCCCAGCCTGTTTCTATCTTTCACAAGTGGGATAGGGCTCTGGGGAGGTGAGGTTCTGGGACACATTGGTGAGGTTGTCAGCCCAGGGAAGTCAGGATGGCATCATGGTAGCATCTGCAACTTGCTGGCCAAAAAGGGGGAAAAAATGGATAAAAATCAGGAAAAACTGTTTAATAATCAGGAACCTAAAGGTAGTAGAGCAGATGGAACTAAGGATCTTCATGTGGGTAGAAGCTAGGAAGCCTATTTTAGATATGTTCCAAGGGGCCCATGACTTTAGTAGTTTTTTCCTGAGCACAATAGCTAACATGGAGGTAGGCCAAAAGTATTGTCTACAGCTATCTATATTTATATATATTTGCCCATTATTCCCATGGTTCCACTTTCTCTTCCTTTCCAAGTCATACATTCACCTATTATTACTTCTGAATGTCCCTCCCTTTATCGTTTTTCTCTCTCCTGGTCCTGATGGAGTTCGAGTTC
Source organism: Erinaceus europaeus (assembly GCF_950295315.1). Taxonomy (NCBI): domain Eukaryota; kingdom Metazoa; phylum Chordata; class Mammalia; order Eulipotyphla; family Erinaceidae; genus Erinaceus; species Erinaceus europaeus. Next base: position 68,679,780 of record NC_080165.1, read on the forward strand.
AGAGCCCTCTGGTCATCTTCCCCCCCCCTACCACTTCTCCCACCTGTCCAGTGCTGGGTACCCATTATCTTGGGTTTTCCTGAAGACTTGAGGCCTAACTAGGGAATCTGGATGCTTTGGGCAGGGCAGGCCTTAGAACCCCACCCCAATATCCTCTTCCCAGCAGCATAGCATTTCTGAGCAACCAGGCAGGTGTGAATCACAAGGCAAGCCCCACCCTAAACACCTGTCTTCCTAGTCCACCCAGCATCACACCATCCTGGCCTTGTCCACATGCTTCCAGGAAGGTGCATGGCTCAAATCTTCCTGGTGCCCAGTCCTACTATGCCCTACAAAGTGGACCACATGAGCCCTGCCCAGCTAATGAGGAGCCAGACACTGATGTGTCACAAAAGAAGACCCTCTGAAAAAGGGGTTGAGCAAATGAGCCCCTGATCAGGGTCAGCTTCATGGGTGTGTGATCTCCAAGGCCCCATGCTTACAAGGACTCCAAGCCCAATTTGATGCTCTGCAAGTCACCATTTTGAAATTATCAAGAATCTTGAACAAGGATCCTGACACTGGCTGAGGTTTCTATGGGGGTTGCTACACAGTCCTGCTCATCCTGCTCTCCATCCCCAGCCTTCTTGCTCCTCCTCCTGCATGTCCCTTGATCACCCAGCCATTGCCAGCTAGGGCTCTTGCCCCAGGCTGACTCTAGCTGCTGGCATGTGGGCGGTTGTGGTTTCCCAGAGCCCGCAGTGAGACCACAGTGTTTGAAGACGCACTTCAGCAGTGCCCTCAGACCATGTTCCTTCTGTCGCCTAGCTGTGGGTCTCTGTTGCTGGTTCTAACTCAGGCCAGCAGAGGCACAGGGAGGGACGGGGGCCTCAGCCCACACTCTGCTTTTGACTGCACACTCACAGGTAGATGGACTAGTGTCACCCCACCCTGAGGGATTCCAGCTCTCTCCACCCCGTTGCCTTAGATAACATGGGGATTCAGAAGTCTTTCTGCAGGGTTGGGGTGAAGAGTTCTAATAACACATAAGAGATACCTGGTGGGAAATATGATTGAGAGTGGGTGCTTAGGGAGGATTTCCTTCATTTTATTATCATTTTATTGGGGGAGGGGTTAATGGTTTACAGTCCAGTTGATACATGGGTGCAATTTCTCATCTACTCATGACAGGTATCTGTAAAATTGTTCAAACTTTTATTTTTATTATGGAGGTACCTGGCACTGAACCTGGGACTTTGGAGCTTCAAACATGAAAGTCTTTTTGCATAGCCATTTTTCTATCTCCCTGGTCACCAGAGGATCTCATTCTAGACACTCAATTAGTTCAGCATCTACTGAAAGCCTGCTGAAAATTCAGCCAGTGAGGGATAGCTCCTCCCCTAAAGAACTTGAGGATAGCTGTAAGGAAGCCTGTGAGTATACACATAGCAGGGAAACTGAGGCTCAGGGAAAGGGTATGACTTGTCCACACTAGGACTCAAGAGTCTTGCTCATCCACAGCCAGACACCACTTAATGAGAAGCTCTGTTGAGTTCTTAGCTGTGTGTGTGTGTGTGTGTGTGTGTGTGTGTGTGTGTGTCTGTGTGTGTGTGTCTGTGTCTATAAGTTGTGTTCCTTTTTTTTTTTGCCACCAGGAACATGGCTGGGGCTTGGTGCCTACAGCATAAATCTACCACTCCCAGTGGTCATTATTTTTTCCTTTTTATTAAATTTTATAAAGTTTATTTGACATGACTGAGAAAAATTGGTGAGGGAGGAGGGAGATAGGGAGAGGAAAAAAAGTAACACCTGTAGCCCTGCTTCCTGTATGCCTTCCCCCCTGCAGGTGTGGACTGGGGGCTTCCTGGGTCCTTATAGATGGTAATGTTTGTGCTCAATAGGGTGCACCACTGCCCAGCCCCTGCTTCAGGGTCCTCCTGCAGTCTGAGTTGGGATCTCCTCCATGGGAGTGTGGACATCACGCCTGCCTGTCCACATCCTTCAGATCACTGAATATTTATCAGCCTCACCTTCTTGTGTGTAGTTTCTGTGAAGGTTTGGTGACTGTCCCTAGGACATACTGCAGTAGCCTCTGCAGGATTCTGAGCAGTATGAGAGAAAGGCCAGCCCTATCAGTCTGAGGGTACTCCAGAGCAAAGTGTCAGTTGGTAGCAGGGCCCTCAGACTTAACACCCCTTCTAATTCCCATATCCTTGTGCTAATGTGTGTGCGTGTGTGTGTGTGTGTGTGTGTGTGTGTGTGTGTGTGTGTATGTGTGTGTGTGTGTGTTTAGAACAGGGGTAGGAGACATGCGTAGGTTCATCATCCAGGGGTCCAATCCACTCCAAACAATCTTTGGTGAGGCTAATCTAGTGAAAGCAGAAAGTCAAAAGGGGGGCCCAGATGAAGGGTGGTCTTGGTGGTCACTAAAAAGAGTCAGAGCAAGGCAAGAGTGGGAGGGAGCAGTTTTGTTTCTGCTGGTGTTTGGGAAGGGGTGGAGGGGGCACTGAGGGACACCGGAAGGGTTAACATGCAGTCATTGCAAAGGGCAGATACCTGCCATGAGGAACCTGAGCTCTCCAGATGGGTGGGGAGGTCTCCAGAGAGGCTTGGATATAGGCCTGTGTCCTACAGCCTGTGTGCCCCCCTTCCCAAACCCCTCCTGCCTAGCTTGGGAGCATCTCTAGGTCAATTCCTTGTCCTGTCTGTAGTCTCCAAGGCTCTAAATTATTCAGCTTGGGAACCGAGCAGTCAGCCTCCTGCTTGCCGCAGGCTTCCAAATAGGTTATTTATTTTTTTTATTAGCTGTCCCTTGTTAACGCATAATAGCAATCATGTAACATTTAATAGAGACACAAAGCAGTCCCAGGCACTGCCCCATGATCATTCATTAGCTAACAAGATGGAGCAGCTCATAAAATTAAAAAAAAAAAAAAGTGGTGGGGGGGACCGTTAAAAATTCCAGAGAAATGGAAAGCAGGAGGTGATGCAAGCCCTGGTTAACAAAGACAGAGGGCCAGGGAGGCGTGAGCGGGTGTGATCGGAATAACCCAGCCCTGATAAGCCACAAAGCAGAGCTGGCTGCTCCCTCCTCTCTCCTACTGCCTGAGTCAGAGAAGCTGGGATGTGTTCATAATCGAGCAATGTAATTAGCAGGTTGCATCATGCCCCTCGATTATAAATTACAATGGGCACAAAGAGGGTGGCTGGAGGAGCAGGAATTAGAAGGGTAACCCAATCCTGGTGCCTGGGAGGTGGGGAAGGACTTGGGGGCTGCAACCCAGGGGACCCTGGGAGCCTCTGCCTCCCTCCCACGTTATGGGGGCACAGCCAGGCTTGCTCAATGGTGGCTTTGTGTGGCCTGGGATAATGATTTACAAGCCCAGGGAATCAAGAGGTGTGAAAAGGAGATGACCCTCTTAACCCAGCTATTGTCTCCCCCCTGCCGGAATGCTCAGCACCCCCACCTTGTGCACCTGTGCACACGAATGCGAATGCCGTTTGAGGATGGGCCAGGTGAGAAGCCCTCTGGGGGGAGGGCTGATAAGATCTAAGGGGGCTGAATAAAGGTTTTTGGAGACACTGTCAGGGGTGAGTGAGCCTCAGCAAACAGTTGGCCTGCAGTGATCCACTGAAGCTTCTCCCCACAGAGCTGGATGTGATGGGGAAAGGGGCGGGCAGGTACTTCAGGTGATGACAGTGCCAGCTCTGCCCCAGGGGGTCTGGAACCTGACTAAACCCCACATGTCACTGCTATCAGTCTCCGAGTGCCTGAGGCAGCCATTTCTCCTCTTTGGGCCTCAGTTTCCCCCTCTAGGATCTACCAGCTGGCTGCATGATCAAGGCAATTCCTTTCCTGGATCTGTGCCTCAGTTTCCCTGCTGGACATTTTCACAGCTGGATGTGGGTCCTAAAACAAGCTCATCTCCGTGTCAGCAGGAACCTCAATTTCCCTATGGATGGGGAAAAATATGATCCAGACTATCTTCGGAGCCCAGCTTCTCTGGGTCGCTGCCTTTACAGAAATTCACCAGTGAGGCAGTGAGCCTTCCCCCCTGGAGCCACAGGGAGGGAGCCAGAGCTGGCAGCTCTGTGGCTGGACCAGCAGTGGGAGGCAGAGGGAAGTGGGTGCACAGGCAGGCAGCAATGTGGGCAAGGCAGGGTGCAGATGACAGTGGTACCCCTGAGCCACAGAGACACACCCGCCACTTCCTCCTAGTGGCAAGGATTTGGCCTTTGGGCCTGGCCTTTGCAAACAGCCTTTCCTCCCCAATGTTTTCTTAGCCGCCCTATTCTTGCACACAGGAAATAATCCCATTAACTCGATTATCTCTGCAGCAGAAGGACAAGGATATAGATTTCCCCCTGAAGTTCAATGAACCCAGTTCTCTCCCGAAAGGGAAACCACAGAGTGCCGGCAACTGCCCTCTGGGAAACTGCCTATGAACCCAGCTCCCTCCCTCCCTCCTGGTGTGGGAGACATGCTGCAGCTGCCCCTGGAGTGTGGTCTGCAGTCACTCTGGGGTGTCCACATCTTCTTTCAGCAGCCATGACTCTGAACTGATGCAGATAGGAGTGGGGACTCTCAGCCAGTAAGTGTCGGAGACTGAGGCTGGGGTTTTCAGGAGCACTGCCAGTTCCCCCTTTCTCAGCCCCAGACATCAGGTGTAGCCCCTGCAGTCACAGTGCTTGCTGAACCTTGTGGCTCCTATAACACTCTGTCCCTGCCAGAAGTCCCTCCCAAAGTCACTCACTGCCCCCAAGCCCAGGTCTTGCCTCCCCTCCATGTATAACCCCAGTTGTCTTATAGTGGGCCCTTCTTCAGCACAGCCTTGGGGTGTCTCCTACCTCCATACTTTTTGCACAGGCTGTTCCCCAAAGCCTGTGTCACCCTTCCCATTGTTCAACTGGCCTATTTAGATTCAGCTTTCAGGATGAGCCCCCCCTCTGCTGTCCCCTTCTCCCAGGAGTCCCCCTTCAGTTACCCCTTCTTTGGGCCCCTACTTGTGCAAAGCTCCATCTTAGAGGTCCAGGTTGACCAGCAGCCTCTGTGCAGGCCCCCACTAAATTGTGGACACCCCAAGCCTCCTTCTCTGCAGATGATCAGCACACAGGATTGTTCCTTGCTGTCGGGCTTCCATTTCTCACAGTGGGGGAAGAAACCACGGTAACCTGAGGCCAGGTCTGGAGGGTAAAAGGGGGGAAGCCAGAGGAATATGTGCATTTCATTTCATTTATTCATTTATACAATCTGACATGAGAGGGGTGTCAAGTATCCTGAACAGATAGTCCCCCCCACCCCAAAGCCCCTGACCCTGAAGGAGAAGTACACTTGAGCCTGCCATCAACACAAACAGAGCCTAGGGAGAAAGGATGCCACCCCCCCTCCCCGCAAGGACAGTGGTTGAGGGAGGCTGCTGGGCCTGCTCTTTATCAGCAGCCATCTTCCGGCTCCTTCAGTCAACAGAAGCTCATGTGAGGAGATGGTGACAGCAAGGGGGGCACCTGGAGGCATCTCCCCACCTGCCAGGAGCTCCCGGCACATACCTCCCCCCACCCCCGCGCCTGTGAGGCCACCGTCCTTGTGTCTACATCTCTCAAGCAGGTGACTACTCTGCTCCATGTCAGGGTGACATTAGATCCCTAAGTCGTGACCTCATTCAGGCATCTGTCCTTGGGTCCTATCCGCCTGGGAGCAGAGGCAGTGTTAGCACCTGGATACATAGGCCTGCCCAGCAATGGCAAAGCATTAGCAGGTGCCGCACCCTCAGAAGGTTGGGAAGCTGGGACCCAGAGACAAGGCGAGACCATACAGCTCACAGGCCCCATGGCACGGAAAGTGCATCCTTTCATCCTTTCCCCAACTTTGGGGGCTAAGCCAAGCTCCGTGGTTGGTATTTGGAGATGCGAGCAACTATATGAAACATACCTATTATATGCCTGCCACAGTCTGAGTATTTGTTTATTCTGGTGGAACCAAGACCTTTTACATGTTTGATTTCACTGCACCAGGTCACCCTTTCATTCAGATAAAGACCCAGAGAGAGGGAGAGACAGCATAGTACTGAAGCTTCCTCTGGTGTCATAGCACTTCCCATGTGGCCTGGGGCTCAACCTGGTATGCATGCTTAGCAATCAGGCTCACTACCCAATGAGCTCTCTTCCCTGCACTTGAATTCCATTCACTGCATCAGTACCAGTGAGTGTCAGGCACTGGTCCAGGTGCTAGAGATCAAGCCAGTAACTGGGGCCAGCAAGGCAGCTCACCTGGATCAGACACCTGCTTACCCAGCCTGGGCTTCCATTGTGCTGGAGGAAGCTTTGGTGTTGAGGTGTTTTCCCCTCTCTCCCTCTATCTCTCTTTCTATCTGGGGGGAAAAAAAGAGTGGGCTCAGGTCAATGAAGATCCCCCCCCGCCCCCCAGTGAAGACAGAAACAAAAAAAAGAAAGAAAGAAAGAGAGAAAGAAAGGAAGAAAGAAAGAAAGAAAGAAAGAAAGAAAGAAAGGAAGAAAGAAAAAGAAAAAGACAGAGCAGTATGCCAGGCAACAAAGTCTCTACTGTCAGGGAGCTCACACTCAAGTGGAAAAGACCAAAGAAGACCAGAAGAAGATAAATAAGTGAGCTAGTGATAAGGAAGCCAGGAGCCGAGGGTGTCCTCTTGATTCTCTGACTTGATGGCAAACTACTGCAGGAATTGAAAGAGGGAGTGTGAACTATGTCCGGAATGAAAGTGCCAGGCAGTGGAAAGGGTAAGTGCAAAGGTCCTGGGGCAGAAACATGCTTGATGTGTTCAAGGAAAAGCTAGGAGGCTATCATGGCTGGAACAGAGTGAGGAAGGAGCAGTGGTCAGAGGACATGGAGTTGGTGTATGTGAAATCATTTCCTATCACACCAGTATGTCCTGTATCTGATGAGGGAAATGAGTACAGAGAAGGGAAACAACCTGCCTCTAGTCCCACAGAAGGTGTGTCTCTCTGCACAGGTTCACTTGTGAGCATCCTTCATGGCCCAGAGCACTGGTTTCCAGTCCCAGGTATAAACTGGAATCATGCAGGGAGTTTGTAAAGGATTCAGATGACCAAGCTTCTGGTTTTAACAAACTGATTCCTAGCTTTGCTAAGCCACTGGGAGATAGTTGTGGGAGAGCAGTGGAGCAGACATTTAACCCTGGCTCTTCTCTGATCTCTCAGTGGCTGCAGTCTCTTCGAACCCATCTCTTCATCTCTGAAATAAGAGACTAGAACTGCATTAGTGAATTCCCCCTTCTTTTCTTAAAGACTTATTTTTTTATCACATGTGTGTATGTATACACACACATATATGAAGAGAGAGACAGATGACAGAGAGAGAGAGAGATAGGAAGAAATAGAGAGACCAAAGTACTGATCAATTCTGGCATATGTGGAGTGGGAGATCAAACCTAGGACTTCATGCATGCAAGTCCTGTGCTCTGCCGCTAAGCTATCTCCTTATGCCCCCACCCCCTTCCACATTTGCTTCTCAGCAATAGAATTCTCCATTCAGTCAGGTCTGTGGTAGAATCCGCAATATGAAACAGGTCCAAGGAGCTTTATTTGGAGGTTTAGTGGGATGCAGACAGCTCTCCCTGGGCAATGTCTGAAGCATGCAGTCCTCTAAGCCCGTCTTTGGTGCACATGGACCCTGGCCAGGGGATTTCAGCTCTGGATGTCTGGACTAGGTCCTCTCTTCCCAAAGTAGTGTCCTCTGGAGAGGCCCCAAGTCCCTACAGAGTCCCATTTTGTCCTACGAATCCTGCTTGGGGGGCACCTAAGGAGCCTGCTCCAAACCCCAGCTCTGAGATCTTGGAAGACCTGGGTACAGGTGATGGGGTGAGGCTGGGTACCCTGGACCCTTTGAGCTTGCCAGGCACCCCCACCTGCTCACTGTTCTTGCTGAGGAGAAAGATGAAGCGTGCTGGGGCCTGGGCAGTAACTCAACTGAGTGTACTTGTTGCCAATGTACAAGGACCCATGTTCAAGTGTCCCATTCCCTACCCACAGGGGGAAGTTTCAAGAGTGACAAAGCAGTGCTACAGGTGTCTCTTTCCTTCGCTATTTCCCCCTCCCCTCTCAATTTCTCTCTATCTTTACCCAGTCAAAAAGTAGTAGTCGTAGTAGTAGTAGTAGTAGTAGTAGTAGTAGTAGTAGTAGTAGTAGTAGTAGTAGCAGTAGTAGCAGTAGTAGCAGTAGTAGTATGTCCCGAATACTTGGAATATCCTTAGACCAGTTTTGGGGAGACCAGCAGACTGGGTGATGATCCTGCAGCTAGTGGGAACTGAAATTTGCTTCCATACAAGCTGGGTTTGTGTCATATCAGACCCACCCTCCTTCTTTCAATAGTACAAACACCTCTGCCTGACCAGGCTCTGGAACTGGCCAAGGCCTCCCACAGCCTCTCTGCCTGCGGGCCTGCCCTGTAGTCACTTCACAGACCAGGAAAATGAGGCACAGAGATACGAACGTATCTTGCTGGAGTGGTGAGAGCCTCAGACCCAGGTGTGCTGAAATTCTCTTGGATGGGAGATAGGGTGTTGGATCTAGGCCTTGCCAGAAGGCAGACAGATGGACAGATAGATCCCTGTTCTGGCTTTCCACACTCCAAAGGGGAGCAACCTCAGGTTGAATCAGGCTTCCTTTATGCATATCCTCAACATCTAATACAGCCCCCTGTATGCAGTAGGTGCCAAATAAATGCTGTGATCCATAGTCAGGCTTGGGAGGGAGGAGGGAAGTGAGTTCCCTGAGATGCCTAGGATTTGATGCTGGGTTTTTACTTACACATCCACAGAATAGGGACAAAACTGTCCTCTCCACACCTATTAGAGGCTAGAAAGAGGAGGCTAGAAACAAAGACAACACAGCCACCTACTCAACAACTAAACGTTGCTCCCACCCATAGGTCAGTACCATGGGCTGGACCCACATCTCCCTGTTTACAGGAGATTCGAAGCAGGTGGGCCAAGCCTAGGCCCCTTCACCTAAGTGCCTGCCCTTCCTGCAGCCTCCTTTCCTAGACTCTAGCATGGGGACCCAAATATTTGTTTGTTTATTTGTTTTTATTCCTAATCCCACATGAATCAGGGCAAGACTAGAGGAGGCCCGTGGTACCTCTCCCTTCCAGATGCAAACATCCAGGGGCCCTGGGAGAAAAAGACTGCTCCTCCATTGAACCTAAAAGTTCCTTTCTGGCCACCATGTGGTGATGACAGGACTCCTCAGTATACCGTGTGTGTGTGTGTGTGTGTGTGTGTGTGTGTGTGTGTTTTGGGAGGAGGAGTCTAAGGTCTAAGTGGATTCTGGGGACCCCCCACCCTCACCCCCACCCCCACCTCAAGACAGATACTGACTCCTTTTGAAGGTCTCCTTGGCCTTTCCCCAAGGACCTGCTTGTCATCTCTAGAGACTGGAAGCTCCCTGACACAGGCATATGAGTGCTCTGGCCACCCACGCAGGGGTGCGACCTTGGACAGGGAGAAGTCCTAAGTAAAGAGGCTGGGCTTGACTAGGAGAAGCTAACTCCTGTGGAGAGGCCTTCCTAGTCCCCAGAGTGAGTCTACTCAGGGTCTGGCCAGGGAAGTCACTCACGAATAGGCCCAGGCTTGGGGTCCCTTGATGTCAGCAGCTGTTCCAGGGGACCACCCCATGAGGTGGCAGCTCCTGAGCCCCAGGGGTGGTATTTTTCTCAGTTGTGTGTGTGTGTGTGTGTGTGTGTGTGTGTGTGTGTGTGTGTGTGTGTGTGTTTAACAAGGAGTGGGGCCTGCTGGACCTCTGAGCCTGGAATTTATACAGCCCTTCGTTGGCGGCTGCAGTTTATCTTGAGTGAAAGAATAATAAACTTGGTTGACAGGATGATGTATTCAAAGCATCTTCCCGTGGTCACAGTGCAGAGCCCTGGCTGCTGTGAGGATGTCTGGTGCAGCGGGGACCATGTTATCGCGGGTTTGGCCCCCGAGGATTGTCAACAATGCATTGTTTGCAGGTTTGGGGCAAGGCGGAGATGGGCCGGTCATGGTGGGAACTGGGGGTGGTGGGCGCCCAGGAGAGAGGCTGGCCATCCAAATGGGGGTCAAAAAGGAGTCTGCCTTTGATAGAAGCTGGGCAGCCTGGCCCCTCCTTCCCACTCTGATGGCCCCTTTGCTGCCTGGGAGTGAGGCTGCCTCATCTCACCTCCATGCTGGTCCCAGCCTAGCTGCCAAAGAACAGGGACTAAGTCAGGTCTCTGAACTCCATGGTGTCAGGGACATCCTCCCCACACCCCAAATGTTATTTTCTCCTTAAGTAAGCAAATAATAATGATAATAATAATAGTAGTAATCAGCAACAAACTTCAAAAACAGAGAGAGAGGTAGAGGGAGAAGTAGAGAGAGAAGAGGGAAGAGAGTGGGAGAGGGAGGCGTGGTGCATCTGGTTAAGTTGCACACGTTATCATGCTCAAGGATCCAGGTGTGAGCCCTCACTCCCCACCTGGAGCAGGGAAGCTTCATGAGTGGCAGGTGCTGCGGGTGTTGTCTCTCTCCCTCTCTTTCTCCCTCTTCCCCCTTGATTTTTCTGTCTATATCCAAAATAAATAAATAAATAAATAAAATTTTTAAAAATACAAATACGTAAAAAGAAAAGGACAGAAAAGAAAAGGGTAGGCTATCCTAAGCGCTAGAGGGGGTGAAAAGGCTCTAACCTGAGCTCTCATGTGAGAGAAACCCTGGCCCAGTCCTTTGACCATTGAGGGATTACAGTCCCACCTGTAGTGAGAGGAAGCCACTATCTTTGCCTCACTTGTAGTACAAATAGCTCTGTTGCCACATATTAAGGGATTACTATGTGAATAAAATAAGATAAATCAGGCAAACACTTTGAAAAATTGAAAGCAGAGGAAGAATTCAAATTATTTTCCTCCCCTGTCCTTCTTCCCCACCCCCCAGCTTCTGAACTTAAACTGCAGGCAGGGGAGTCTTGATCAGCATATTCCTCAACACTCAGCCTCCTGAGAGATTTCCCCACTGCCCAAAAGGAAACAAACAAACAAACAAACAAAAAAACCCTTTTGGTATGATTTGGAAGGTTACTTCTTAAGATCTAGGAATGCTCAGACTATTTCATATAAATAAGTGGTGAGGCTACAAAATAGCTCACTTGGGTAGTGCATCACTTTGCCATATGTGAGACTCAGGTTCAGGCCTGGCCCCCACCACACTGCAGGAAGCTTTTGTACTGTGGTGACTTCCTCTCTCTTTGTCTCTGTCTCTACTTGGAAATATCAGGCCAGAGTGGTGAAGCCCTGGTAACAACTAACTAATTAACTGGTGGTAATAGCACCCCTAACAACCCCCCCCCCCAAAAAAAAAAAAAACTACCAAATCACACCAAACAGGAGCTTTCTCCTATTAAGTAGCAGGAAGCCTGTGTTAGGAAGTCTTCTCCTGACCTAGTGTCAAGCTTTCTCTAAAACAGAGCTGGGGAATATTTGGCCCATGGACTATATAAAGTCCATGATGTCATAGGTTCTGGCCTAGCCAAGGCAAATAGAGTGGAGAGGGAACCTCAATATTCAATTGATGTTGAAGCTTTCTTCATGGCAACACTAAGTGCTCAATGTTAGGTTGATTATTTTGTATGGTCCAAAAGAGATATTCTCAGTATCTAAGTAGCCCTCAGCAACAGCAACAGAAGCCCCCACCCCCACCCCTGCCATACACCCTAGTTCCTATGTGCTTTCAGGGCACCTCCTCTTTTCTGATTTAGTGACTTGGTTCTAAGCCTACTCTGGGGCTAGGGGACAGTACCCCCACACTCAGGTCCAGAACTCTTCCTATAGGAGTGAGCCCCTGCAAGTCCAGCCCTCATGGATTCCAGAGACTAGAGTCTCACAAGTGTTTCAGTCTCACAGAGTTTCAGGCAGGGAAGGGTGGGTGGCCCGTGCGGAGTATTGGTCAGGAGACTCGCTCCATCCTGAGAGTTAGTGTGGAATCCTGTGCCATCTTTTTTTTTTTTTTTTTTTTTAACTGCTCTAGTCACTTTTTCATTCAGATATATATGGAGAGAGAGCGAGAGAGAGCGCTAGCTCAAAACTTCCTCCAGTGTCATAGAACCTCCCAGTTTGATGCTAGGGTCTAACACTGGGCCACACACATCTCTCCAGCCCCTTAACTGTTAATATTTTCCCATTTTACAGATAGGGTTGGGGAGGTTGGAGAAGACTCTATATCTTGCCCTCTAGCAAGTAGTGGAAGACTCAGTCCAAAAGGTATGGTTGCCTCCAGAGCTCCCTTTGACTTCACAGCCTTGAATTTGCCCTGGGCCAGGGGATAACAATCAGCAACAGGCTCCTCAGAGCTTGACAGGACTCAGCTATAATTCACTCCTAGATCCTACTATTGCATCCTCTCCCTGCCTGGGGACTCCAACCCCTCAGAGTCTTACAGGATGAACAGACTCCCAGTGAACCCTGATCCCCACTCATCTTTGGATACCAAATATGCCAGGCCCTGAGCTCTCCACATAGCCAGCCTACTCCCACTCTTTAGCTGACACTGCAGGAAGAGGGACGTGAGTACGTATAAACCACACGTTTGTGTGTTCATTGAGTCCATTAGCATTTGTGTGCCTGCCGTGGAGAGTACCAGCAAAGAGGAGATAACCAGCACACTCTCTTGCCCAGGGCAGGCTTGGGGTGCTGAGGATGCCAGCAGGAGCACAAGAACCACCTTAGCTCCCGGATGCAGGGAGCCAAGCAAAACCCAAGGCAGAAGGGGTGTGCCTGAGCCTTGGGAGGAAAGTGGCCGTGCACCTGCAGTCCTGTCTGTAAGTTCATTTCTTCCAGTACCACTCCTCTGTTACTGAGTGACTACAGTGTGCAAGGTGGTTCTGGGAACCAGAGGGAAGGTGGCCCATGAGAGAGGCCAGCTTTCCTTGGTCCCTGGTAGAGAGAGTAGAACATTTTGTGGAGGAGGCTGTGATTAGGCATCCAAGTGGGCATCTGAAGTACCTCCTCAGGCTTTTCAGGGAGACTGATCAGGAGCTGCCTGGCCTGGCAAGAAGCTGCTACAGTGTCCAGGTCAGCCTATGCTCTGGCCACACCTGGGGGACCTGGGAGCAGTCCAAGGAATATGAGCAGAAGGTAGGGAGGGCCAGGGGGTGGGGGCAGGGATCTCTAGGCTAGTAGCAAGACCAAGCTCCAGGCAGGGACACATTTGGGGATCCTAATCATCACAACAAAGAACTTGGATCTGGGGAATTCAGGAGCCCTGATTTGCACATGTGCTCCTGGTCCTAGGGTGGATTTTTTTTTGCCTGTTTGCGTATGTTTGCATAAAGCACGGCTCCTCTACACATTTACTCCAGGCATTTGGATGTATGTCCTAGCTCCCCCTCCTCCCAGCTGGCAATCCCCATGCCTTTTGCTCCCCCTTCTGGAAGGCAGGACAGGCCAGGACAATCCAGTATAAGTTTGGGGAAGGCTGAGTGTACCTTTCCCTGCTAGTGTGCCTGCCTGCCTGCCTGCATGCATGCCTGACTGGATTATGCTCTGGCTAAAATGGCTGTGAGCTAGGAGGTCCCTATGGACTCACTCCTTGTAAGCTGAGCCCCATCCTGGAGGCTCTGACTGGGCCTCTGGGAGCGCCAGGCCGGAATGAAAACCGCCTGTGGACTGTTGGTGGGAGAGCAGCTAATGGAGTGATGAGTGAGCGTCGCCTGCAAGTCTGGGGGCCAGCCTGTGTGGATCGCCTCTGCTGACCAGAGGGTCAGGGGCCTGCACTGGGATAGAACTGGGACCCCTTCCAGCACCCAGCTGCAGTCTCTGGGCTTGCAGAGCACACCCCACAAATGCCCACACTCCAGTGTGCACACACACAGGCAGGAGGGAATGGGAGTCTACCCTGGTAGTTCTCACACAGCCTGGAGCCAGCGGAAAGAATCAGAAGCTCTCAGGTGCTGTGTTGCCCTGGGTAGGCCTTTCCCCTCCACAGGACTCAGTTTCCACTTCTGTACCTTAATTATTTGACTTTTTTTTTCTTCTCAAATGTACGCAGACAATCCCAGCTCATCAACCAATCCCCAAAAGGGAGCCTCCTATCCTGAAAAACCATAGCCAACTCTAGCACCCCAGGGCCCCATGTCCCTTCCCTGGAAGTCTCCCTCCTGCCACCTTGATGTACCTACTGCCTGTCAGTTCCCTTTCATAGCATCTCTCACTAAGATGTGACTGGGGAGGAGCTAGGGAGACAGCATAATAGTTATGCAAAAGACTTTGATGCCTGAGGCTCTAAGGTCCCAAGTTCAATCCCCAGCACCACCATAAGCCAGAGGTGAGTAGTGAGTATATCTCTCTCATTCAGATGAAATGCTTTTTTTTAAAAAAAGGGTGGAGATAGATAGCGTAATGGTTATGCAAAAAGACACTTATTCCTGAGGCTCCAAAGTGCCAGGTTCAATCTCCCATACCACCATAAACCAGAGCTGAGCAGTGCTCTGGTAAACAAAACAAAAACAAACAAACAAAAAAGGATATGACTGAGGGGAGCTTCCACCCCACATCCACTCTCTCATCCCCATCTTTCAATTCAGCATGGGCAGGGAATGCCCCCACCTCTGTAGAGACAGACAGGAGGGATTGGGGGCTGCTTTGGAAGCAGGCTCTAAGCATCCCACCCTGTACCTCAGGCTGAGAGCTCTTGGATAGACCCCAGCACCCCCCTTCACATGCCCACCCCACTACACACCTCCTTTGCTATGCAGGATCAGCTTGTCACTGCCAGGCTCCCAGCTCCTCACTAAATGAGGTGGCTGGATTGTCCCTTATCACAGGGGCTTATCTCCTAGGGCCACTTGCCTGCAGCCAGACTCCAGAGAGTCACTCAGCAGGCATCTCCCCACCTCTGGCTCTTCCAGTCCCATTCTCCCTTACCCCCCACCCCTACCCCACCCCAGATGGGCTTCTAGATTCCAGAGACCGTCCCTGCCACACAGGAGTAGGGCAGAGGGAGTCAGAGAGGCCTGTGCATGAGGACTCTGGGAATTTAGCTCCCCGCCTTGCCCCCACTGCACTGAACACCTCCAGACTTGACAGCTTTATATGTGCTCCCACTTATTCCTGGTGTGATACAGATTCAGAGTCCCTCCCACCCAATAATATATCATCTTGCAGCAAAGAAGAAGTTAACACAGATTCAGGGATTACTAAGGCAGAAACTGTGTCTACCCCTGAGACTAGGGCTTCTAAGACTAAGTTGTATCCCTCCATTCAGAATGCCCCACCCCCAGGGTAGGCTGAAGTGCTCCTTGTGTGGTGCTCTCCTCACCCAATGGCCCTGTGGGTCAGTGCTCAGGGTCCAGACTGAGTCTTTCCTTGTCCAGGGATCATTTCCTACAGTGCTGCCTGATGGCAGGACTGAGGAAAGGTCCAAAGAAGAGGCCACAGGGCTCCTCTGAGGGGGAAGCAGGATTTCTCCTGTGGACATCAATGTATGTTTGTGCCTAGAGGCAGGAGAATAGATAGCATAACCTTTTTGTTGTTGTCACTGGGTGGGACTTTACCACTATGGGCCCATGTGTTCAGAGAGAGACAGAGCAAGAAGAGGGAGGTGCCACAACACTGAGATAGATGATAGATAGATAGATAGATAGATAGATAGATAGATAGATTGATAGGTGAGAGTGAGAAAGAGAACCAGAGCATCACTCTGGCATAGTCAATGCTGGGGATTGAACTTGAGATCCCAAGCACACATGTGCAGAGCCCTACCCCCAGTGTCATATCCCAGGTTAGCATGACCTTCTCAGTCAACCCTTTGGGTCAATGCAACCCAGTGTAGGACCTGAGCACTAAACATAGGGTGACACTATGATGGGAAGGAGGTTGCTTTTGCTTTATTTTGGGGGGTGAAGGTAGGTTGCTGATAAAGACAGAATGATGAAAGGAAAGAGGGGACCAACAGGTGGCTCCCCCAGTAAAGCACAAGCATTATCATGAGCCAGGACCTGGGTTTAAGCCCCAGGTCACAACATGGAAGCATCTATAGGGGCTGAAGGCGGAGGCTTCCCAAGTCGTAGAGCAGTGCCACAGTGTCTCTCCCTCTCTCCCTCTGTCTCTCTGTCTCTCACCCTGTAATGTAGAGGAAAGAAGAAAATGGCCACTGAGAGCAGTGGAGTCATGTAGATATCGAACCCCAGCATAACCCTGATGGCAGAAAGAAGGAGAAGGAGAGGAGGAGGAGAAGGAGAAGGAGAAGAAGAGGAAGAAGAGGAGAAGAGGAAGGAGAAGAAAAGAATGAAAGGAAAGAAGAAAAAGTGGGAGGAAAGGAGGAAGGAGAAAATGAGAGAGGGAAGGAAAAGAGAAGAGAAAAGCAAACACCTTTTCCTGGTCTAAGCCTCCCAGAGGGAAGCTTATTTGTTTAAATCCCCTTATCTCCAGCACTTGCTTCTCCCCTGGTTTAGGAGTGTATAGTGGAGGCTGGTTTTTCTCCCAGTGACAACACAATCCCAGGTTCCATAAATGCCTGTGGGCTGTGTGTGTGTGTGTGTGTGTGTGTGTGTGTGTGTGTTGGAGTGGGGGCAGACATGAAGGACTCTCTTGCTTTTCCTCCGTGATAGATAGCCTTCATTCAGCCCAGACTCCTGTGGCCCAGGACAGAGGACATTACTGTCCCAACCCTGAAGTGACTGCAACTAGCTCAGCCTCCCTCTAGCCTCCCTCTGGCACCTCCAACCTCCCCCTGGCCAGGCTTCTCTCCTTGGGAGCCATCCCTGATGGCTCACACAGATGCCCACACAGTAGACTAGGCCTCTTTGCCAAGTGCCACCTCCTCCAGGAAGGATCTCTTGATGCCCTGTTCTCCTAATTCGCTCGTCTAGGGGCTCATTCTTTCCACACATATTTCTGCTTCCCTGATCTGTGCCAGGCATGAGAGATAAAGGGCTTGGGGAGCTCAGAGTCCAGTGAAGGAAACCAAATGTCAACAGTCAATTAAAGTCCTCTAGAGTTGGTTTCAGTTTACTCCCATCAATGTGAATACTCACTGTCAGTTGTAGGCTCACTGTGTGCCAGATATGACTCTAAGGGTCATACATTGAGCAGGTCATTTTGTTCTGGAGCTGCCTCTCCTGAGTAGTTCCCCTCCCCTCCCCTCTTGCTTCACGGAGGCCCTCCTTGCCCCAGGACTCAGCTCCTAGGGTTAGACATGGAGGCAAAGCAGAGGCTGAGCTCATAAATCCTAGGCTGCTCACTTCACAGCCCAGGAGCAGGGTGTGTGTGTGGCATGGGGGCAGGGGTTTCTGTGTCTATCCCAGGTCTCTTCTGCTCTTGCCCTGCAGGAAGACCCAGTAATGGTATCACTGTGTGCCCTGCCCCCTGTCCACTGAGTTCCCTGTTTGGGGTGAGGAGACTGGCCCCTGGCCTGCCTGCCCCAGTGCTCTCTTGAGCACCCGGCACTGCACCAGCCCTTCTAAGACCACGTCAGGATGGTGCTCCACCCTTCAAGGAGTTCTCAAAAACGAAGCCAGTGGCCTCCAGCTCAAGTGGTGAAAGGAGACTGGGGGTGGAGCATCTGACCTGCCCTGGAGTCACCCTGCTCAGCCCCAGAGACAGGATCCTAAGTCTTGGAGGCCCTTCTATCCCAGTTCAGGAGGGCAGCAGGACCCTAGCACCGATGGGGAGACCTCTCTTGCCCCAAGGCGGAGGCAGCTCTCAGGGACAGTTCAGGCCTATGTTGGATCTGAGCTATGCCTGCCTGCTGTTCCCCACCCAGCAAAGCCCAGTGAACTGGTGCTCCCTGGGAAGCGGTCTTGTATGGGCAGAGAGGAACACCGTGGAGGCCCCTTAAAACCCATGAGCCTCCCTCCTCAGGTGTGATGCCCCTCCTGGGCCAGTAGGAATAGCAGAGCCTTTTGGAGGTGGTGTGTGCACTCAAGGTCTTCCCTGTCCTGAGGCTGAGCAGCCCAATGAGAAAGGGATAGCACTGGGAGTACCAGGGTGAGGTCTCCCTAGACTTGGCCTCCCTGGTTGCCCAGGTCTGTAGCAGGTCTCCCCTGGCACAGGGCTCCCTCTCTGGCCTGCAGCCCTGCAGACAGAGTACCTGTGCATGGGTACTGTGCACCTGCGTGTGTGTCTACCTGCCGAGCTACACTTGCGTGTCAGAGTGTAGGCTTGTGAATGCAGAGGCCCTAGGAAGCCAAGGACTTGGCTCCCTCTTCCTTCCCAAACCACAAGGCCGCCAGCCAGCCCCAAGCCTTGCTTTCCCCAAGGCCCAGAAAAGCTAATGAGAAACAGGCCTGACTGATCTGCCCATGGTGTGGGTGGCTTGGGTGTGGGAACCTGCTCTCTCTTGGGAGCTGGGTGGTCTCAGGTCGATTGAGGACCTTCTTTGTCAAAGGAGCAGATAGGTGATGCAGTATCCCAGAGCCACCAGACTAGTCTGTGCTGCTGGTGAACTCCTCAGTATGCATGGGGAGATGCTGCCCTCTTGCCTCCTACCATCTTCATGCCTCTTGAGGTTGGCTGCAGGCACCTAACCTTTATCACAGATGGGGCAGAGGACAGAAGTGCCCCAAGCCTTACAGAAGTAGGACTCACCTGCCCTGGGAGTGGACGCAGATGGGAGAGGGGAGTGTCTCTGGGTTGAAGTCAGACCTGCAGGTCTCCTGCAGCAAAGTACTTGTGATGTGGTGGAGAAGACTCACTAAGACTATAGATTCTTGGGGTCTCCCATCTCCCTCCATAAATCCTGAGGGAGCAGGCTCAGGGTGGTGTCTGCTTGTAACTAGTGTCCCCAGATATCCCCCACACAGCAAAGGGTAAGATTTGAGGTCTGGAAGATAGCTCACTTGATAGAGCACACTTTCCCATGATCTAGGACCACGTGGGAATACAGCGCATGGAACCAGGTGAAGCACCGTGAATGGTGGAGTTGGTGCCATAATGTCTCTCCTCATCTCTCTCTCTCCTCTGTCTTTCTCTCTGAAAATAGAAAAAGAAAAAAGTCTACGGGGAGTGGTGGAATAAGGCATGAGTAAGGCTGTGAGCTAGGAACAAACAAACAAATGACCCAAAGAGTAAGATTTGAAAGGAGGTTTTTAATCTCTGCTCAGTTTCTCCCCATATTGACAATGGAGGGTAACAGCATGGCTTCATGGAAATGATGTCACATAGTTGTTGCTTTATGCAAGGTAGAAACAATAGCAGTAGTGATGGTGATGACAGTGCTGCATGTCTACCTGCAAGCATGGCCAGGAGGGCATAAAGCCCTGAGCTATCTCTGTCACTATACATGCCCATGGGGTCAAGGTAGGAGACAAGTACAGGACCTTCCTGCTGCTGCCTCTCCCCCCTACACCCCTAGAAAGCAGCAGACAGGAAGGCCCCTTCCTGGACTCCCTGGAGCCCTCCAGGCCTGGCCCCACTGCTCCCCTGAATCAGCAATCCCAGAAGTCCCTGCACACTGGGAGATGTAGCCCAGAGCTCCCAGGAGCCAGACCTGGTTTCCGTTGACTAATTGGCTAATTGACTGCGGCCTTGATAACAGGAGGTCTAGACATGACTGGGTCCCAGGGGCCAAGTTTCACTCTGCCCATCTCCCTGCCTTTCTTGGGGCAAGGAAGGATTAGCATGCAGACTGGGTTTGCTTACCTCCCTTCTTATCAGGGCCCCGGACCCGGCAAGGGAGTGCAGACTGATTGCTTCTCAGGCAAAGGACCCTGTGAGGCCTCTAGACAAGGGAAAGCAGATACGTGAAGGTGTAGGAGAAAGGAAAAGCAGCTCTCCCTCTATCCTGCTCAGCCTCTTCCTCTTCTCCTTCTCCAGGATGGCATTTCAGCTCACTCTAGAGAGCCCCCACCACACCCTGGGAACAGGCCAGCTAACAGCTTTGTTTTGCTGGCAGGAGAACTCTGGACTAAGAAGTTGAGGTTGACCTCAGCTTCAGAGCCTGTTAAGTGAGATGAAACTCTTCCCCAACCTGGACAACCAGACATTAGCTTTGAGCATTTTCCCCGCACCTCCTGCAAGGGACCAAGAGCAGAGAAAGATCTCCACAGGACACTCAGGCTAGAGCTCTGCTTGTAGAAAAATCGGGGAGAGCAGTCGTGGTAGAAGGCTGCCACGATGGAGGAGGCCTGAGGATCAAGGAGCTGACTACACAAAATGTTCACTCTGATGGGGAGGGGAGAAGTTTGGATGACTGAGCGCATCAGACATTCTACCCCAGGAGGCCTCTGAGGACAAAGAAAAATGAAACCTCGGTCTGAAGAAGAGAGATTGTATGTGAAAGGGAGGAGTCGGTGTTGTGCCAGTCTCTCTGAATGACATTGTTCATTAAATCACACTGTGTCACCAACCTCACACAGTTTATAGGATAATTCCCACTGCACATATGAGACAACTGAGGTCTAAAATGTCTCTAAGGCTTGCCCGAATGAAAATGGCTGGCAAGGAACAGAGCAGAGGACAGCCTGCTTTGGGTCTCCTTCATGGTACCTCCCCAAGGCTGAAGAGAGGCAGAAGTGAGTCTCCCTCCCATCCTCTACCCCCCCCATCATCCAAGAATTCAGGTCTCAGCTCCCAAGTCCCAGAAGCCCTTATATCCTACTTTATTGTCTTTTCCACACACACACACACCCCCCCCCCCAGAGCAAGCCTTGCACTCACTGAACAGGATGCTGGTACTGGGTCCTGGCATACTTGGCACGGGATTGAGCATGGGCTCCAGGCTCACATAGCCCACATAGGCTCACACTTAGCTGGCTGAGAAACCCAGCAATCAGTGTATGTCACCCATGCCTCAGTTTCTACATCTTTAAAATGGAGCTAACAATGGCACCTAACTTGAAAGGACAGAAATATTTAAAGAGATGCTTCAAATGAGAGGTTCACCCAGCAGAAGATAAAATGGGTCTTGGAAGGAGTGTTTGCCTTCTTGGATGAATGGATAAAGCTTAACAGGAAACCGTGAGAACCAGAACTTCAGAATGGAGATGAGGAATGGGTCCCACACTGAAAATCACCCAGGTCTCTGGACTACTGATCCAGTGCTCCTGTTCCTGTCAGTTTCCGGGGAGGCTAGACAATGACAGCTCCCCACACCAGCCCTTCTTTGGCCCCCCACTTCCTCAGGAGCTGTCTCCACCTGACCTCGGGGTCTATCTGGGGTGTGGGGTGGTTTGCAACAGGCCCCTATTGTGTGCTAGTCTTAGTGCACCTGTGGAGCCTGGGCCGGGCCCGGTGAGTCAGCTCTTGGCAGGCTGCAGGGCAGCCACTCCACATGTCTTTAGCCTGAAAGAGGACCTTTCTTTTAATTTTCCTCCTCCTTCCTCTGTGTTCTCTGTGAAGTGGTCATCTCCACAGGGCAGCAGAGTGCAGCAGCTTTCTCTGCCAGAGTTTCTCAAGTCTCCTTGGCCAGGAGACAGGGTGGAGCCTCAGAAACAAAGAGGCAGCTGGGGGCTGGCCAGAGCCCCTGTGTGCTCCAGGCCACCAAGCTCCCTACTTCCAGAGGAATCTCCAAGTAAGACAAGTACAGCAGCATGTCCAGTGCTTCCAGAGCCCTGATGTTTGCCAGTCTTGCCTATCCAGAACTGTGAGCTCAAAAGGCTGTCAACGGGGCAGGCAATGGCATACCCGATAGAGTGCACATGTACCATGCTCAAAGACCCAGGTTCAAGTCTTCAGTCCCAACATGCATGGTGGAAGCTTCATGAATGGCAAAACAATGCTGCAGCTATCTTTCTATCTCCCCTTTCCCTCTCAATTTCCCTCTCTGTCTCTATCAACAAGATAGAAAAAGAAAAACGGATACTGGGAGTGATGGATTTGTCATGCAGGAACTGAGTCCCAGGGATAACTCTGGTGACAATTAAAAAGAAAAATGGAGGGGGGGCTGTGGAGGCTGAGCAGTGGCACACTCAGTTAGAGAACTATGCACAAAGACCCATCCAAGGATCCCGGTTCGAGCCCCCTTTTCCCCACTTGCAGTGGGGACACTTCATATGTGATGCAACAGGTCTGCAGGTGTCTCATTTTCTCTTTTTCTCTATCTTCCCCTCCTATCTCAATTTCTCTCTGTCCTATCAAATAAAATTAGGAAAAAAAAGAAAAAAGAAAAAATAGCCACCAAGAGTGTTGAACTCATAGTGCTAGCACCAAGGCCCAGCAATAACCCTGGTAGCAATAAAAATAAATAATATGTTAAGATTTCTGAGCAGACTAAGAAGTTCTAGGGAGTAGATAGCATAATGGTTATGCTAAGAGATTCTCATGCCTGAGTCTCCAAATACCCAGGTTCAACTCCTTGCACTACTATCACCCAGAGCTGAACAGGGTTCTAGTGGAGGAGAAGGAGGAGGAGTGAGAGGAAGAAGAGGAGGAGGAAGAGGAGGAGGAGGGAGAGGAGGAGGAGGAGGAGGAAGAGGAGGAGGAGGGAGAGGAGGAGGAGGAGGAGGAAGAGGAGGAGGAGGAGGAAGAGAAGGAGAAGAAAAATAGCCAGGTGGTGGCATACCTGGTGAAATACATACATTATAGTGTGCAAGGAACAGAGTTCAAGCCCCTGGCTCCCACCTGCAGGAGGGAAGCTTCACAAGCAGTGAAGCAGAGCTGTAGGTGTCTCCCCTTCTCTCTCCTCTCTCTAATGTTAATAAATAGAAATTTAAAATAGTATAAACTCTTATGTAAATAAGAGGACATGAGCAGAATTCAGGGTTTTCAAATGATGGGACTTGGTGAACCCTCTCTTTTTGAGCAGGCACGCTAGCAGTTAAAAGTGACTCAGAAGTATGCAATTCAGTTTCCATTCACTTAGTCCCAAGTATCTAGGTAGGCCAGTCTGGACTATCAGTTGAAACTTCTGGAAACATCAGGGTTAGGCCTTGGAGAAAGAGAGAGGAAAGTGCATCCCAGGTGGCTGCAGAGGCAGAGAGGATGCTGACCCACACACACATGTGAGTCTGCTCTGAATGAAGATAAGGAAGGATTCAAATTATTTCTACCAAGACCATCAGAACTACAGCATTCAACATAGAATCAAAACTAACTCTAGACACAAGAAGTCAGATACATCATTTTTTTTCTTTTCTTTTTTCCTCTTTTTTGTTGCCCTTGTTGTTTGTTGTTGTTGTTATTATTGTTGTTGTTATTGCTGTCATTGTTGTTGGATAGGACAGAGAGAAATCAAGAGAGGAGGGCGGAGGGTAGATAGCATAATGGTTATGCAAACAGACTCTCATGCCTGAGGCTCCAAAGTCCCAGGTTCAATCCCCCGCACCACCATAAGCCAGAGCTGAACAGTGCTCTGGTTTAAAAAAAAAAAAAAAAAAAAAGAAGAAAGAAATCAAGAGAGGAGAAGAGAAAGACACCTGCAGACCTGCTTGACCGCTTGTGAAGCAACGCCCCCCCCCCCCCCCGTCCCTGCCTGCAAGTGGAGAGCTGGGGGCTTGAACACGAATCCTTATGCCAGCCCTTCAGCTTTGCGCCATGTGCACTTAACCTGCTGCCGCTTAACCCGCTGCTGCTGCCCGGCCCGTCATCATTTTTTAAACATCAGAAATAACAGACAGTAGAAGTGATCTCACAGAGGCTGCTGCAAAGATTTAAAGGATGTGTGATTTGTGATGCTCAGGAAGATTTTGTGATTACTGCTGCCTAGATCTGGTGGTTTAAACAACAGTTTTGCTGTTCCATGCTTTGTAGTTCAGGAGCTCAGGAAGGAGTCATAAATTATTGGCGCTCCTCTTTCTACACCTCTCATGAGCCATGTCAGATGCCAAATAGCAGTTTCCACACAGCGTGGGTGACTACAGCCTCTGTGTGTGACCTCTGCATCCCTGAGTCTTGGAGCCGCCAGGCATCTGGAGTGGTGTGTCCCCAAAAGAGCTGAGAAGAAGATGCAGGCCCATCCCTGATGTGGTTTCAAACTCAAATGTTAAAGTCCCTTGGCCACATGGAAGTGACTAAGGCCAGAAAAGATTCAAGAGGAGCAAGCACAGACCTTCTTCTCCCACATTCTTTCAATTGGAGAAGTTAAATGATTTTGCCTGCAAAGTGGCAATTTCACATGCAAGTCTGTATAATGGAATGGCCAAAATGTGAAAGCATCGCATTTCAAGGCCAACATCTGTGATGAGGCCTCTGCCCTTGTCCTTCCTGAGGTTTCTGTTTTCCCCCACAGAGTTGGGCAAGAAGACTACTTAACAAAGCTCAATAATCTTAAGAGCAAGAAGTATCAGAAGGAGAAACAAGTGTAGGTTTCCAGCCAGCCAGCCTGGCACTTCTGACCCTGGCTAAATCCTAAAGCACCACCTGCGAAGATTGAAGATCCTCAGAAAGGGAGAAAAGATTCGTAACTTCAAAACCCACCAAGCATCAAAATCTAAAATTGTCATGGGACTTCTTCTAATTAATAAGAAAGGGGGAGTCGGGCAGTAGCGCAGTGTTAGTTAAGCGCATGTGGCGCAAAGCGCAAGGATAGGCGTGAGGATCCCGGTTCGAGCCCCTGGCTCTCCACCTGCAGGGGAGTCACTTCACAAGCAGTGAAGCAGGTCTGCAGGTGTCTTTCTCTCCTCCTCTCTGTCTCCCCCTCCTCTCTCCATTTCTCTCTATCCTATCCAACAATGATGACATCAACAACAACAATAACTACAACAATAAAACAAGGGCAACAAAAGGGAATAAATAAATAAATAAATATTAAAAAATAAGAAAGGAGCAGGTAATGCAACAGGGAAAAAAAAGCAAAAAATATGGACAAGTGGCAGAAGAGGAAGCACACAGTAAATGATGAGTTCTCTGTGGAGATACACAAATTCTCCACTTTCAGAGAGATGCAGGCTCTGAACAACATTATACTGCTGTGGCCAGGCAGTGGCACATCTTGTTGAATACACATGTCACAACATTATACTGCTCCACAACTCTACTTAATGGTATATAGTACAAAGGTAGGCCACCACATGTGTGGAGATGTGGCTCTTCTGTGCTGGATGCAAGAGAATTAATGAATATATATATCCATTATGAGAGCAATCTGAGAGTATTTTGTAACACTGTGTACAGATATCCTGCATCCCAAAACCCACAAATGGATTTATAGCCTGAAAAATTAGACAGGTGGGAAGAGGATATGGGTGGGGGTGCTCAAGACTGCAAAATTGAAGGGGAGTGGAAAGTTGGAAACAGCCTACTATCTATTCCTGGGAAAGTGGGTAAGAGGGGAGGGGGCAACTTCCTCCCAAATGTCAGTCAGAAGCAAACCCACTGCTCATATAAGGAAGCAGTGATCTTCAGAGCAGTGCTGAATGAAAAAAAAAAAGAGTGATAAACAGGGGAGAGTTATAGCAGGACACCATTTACATAAACTTCAAAGCATGCAGAGTCAATGTAACTCAGTACACAAAACACAAAGTGCCTACTTCAAGCACATAGAGCTAGGGTCTAGGGTCTACTCCCTGTTGGGGGTAAGGAGTCATGTGGCATGGAAGTGGAGACCAGATGTAAAGGGAAAATTATATATATATATATATATATATATATATATATATATATATATATGTGCTTATATGATATCTATGGTATATATACTGTAGGTATGGTAATATGTAAGGAAGCTTCAAAAAAGACCAATGATGATGGTACACCATGAAACTTAGAGTATAACTGGATAAATTGTATCTAAAAATGCTTCTAGCTAAAAAATGAAAATAAAAAAAGGAAACTATGTCTACACTTCAGCTGCAGAGATTCAGCTTCAATAGGCTTGAAAGAGGAATATATATGCAAAACCAGTAGAGGCCCCAGTGATTGTTGATGCACTCTCTGAAACACCCTAGAATAAATGATCACCTGTAGCTTCTTAAGTGTGTCCAGTGCTGGGGAGCTCATCCCCATATTCATTATTAGGAAGTTCTTATTACATTATACTGCCAAATTGTATGAAATGTTTTGCAATATATTATTGTTATACTATTATATTATTCTCATTATGTAATTCAGTTCTGATTATTAGAACCATCTTCCTGTGTTCAGAATGTATTGCCCTAGGCCTCTCAAACCATTTATTCCCTTTTTATTCTAGGGGCCAAATGAAATTATCAGGGCCCTCCTGTTTCCACATACCTGCCTTTCCACAAGCAGGAGAGGGTTAGCATATTCCTCTCTCCATTACTAAGCACCAGCACCTTCTTGATCTGACTTCATTGAGTTTTCATCTTTGCAACGTCTGTGTGGCTGTCCAATCCACCTCCACCCTAGCCAAGTTGTCCCTTCATATCTCATCTAGCTCCCAGTGTTTCTCCTCAAACCTGGCTCCCTGCTACAGCCTAGCCAGCTCAGTAGCTAGCAGGGCATGCATTTCCTTCTGCCAGGGCTCTGTGCTCTTGTTGATATAAACTCATATAACAGATTGCAGCCATCTGACTTATACTGAAATTCTGTTATTTATTTATTATTGGATAGAGACTAAGAGAAATCAAGAGGGAAACGGTAGACAGACAGACACACACACACAGAGGGGGTAGAGAGAGGGGGTGGAGGAGAGAGAGAGAGACTTGCAGCACTGCAGGTGGGGACTGGGAGCTTGATCCTGGACCCTTGCACATGTCAATATATGTGCTTAATCAGGTGAGCAAACTGCCCAGCCCCAGTAATTTTTGAATGGTCAAACTTCCAGGTCTTTTTCTTTTAATTTCTTTATTGGTGATTTAATATTGATTTACAAAATTATAAGATAACAGGGGTGTAATCCCACACTGTTACCGCCACCAGAGTTCTGTGTCCCCATTCTCTTCATTGGAAACTGCTGTAGTTCTCCCAAGGTCACAGATGAGTTGACTATTATTTCTATAACTATCTATCTATATTTATATATTTTCCCCATTTTTTCTATGGTCTTGCCGTCTCTTCCTTTCTAAGTCACACCTACTACTTCTAAGTGTCTTTTTTTCCCCCTTCCTCTCTCCAGATCCTAATGGCATTGGAGTTCAAAGCCCTCTGGTCATCTTCCTGTAAGAGTTACCCCTCTAGAGTATGGACCAAAATTCTTTATGAGGTGCAGAAGGTGGGAATTGTGACTTCTGGAATTGCTTCTCTGCTGGACATGGGCATTGACAAGTCAATCCTTACCCCTCCAGTTCCAGGTCTTTTTCCACTAGAAGTCTTTATTTTACTTTGCCTCCAGTGTTATTGCTGGGGCTCAGTGTCTGCACCATGAATCCACTGCTCCTAGCAGCCATTTTTTTCCATGGTTGTTGTTGCTGTTATTGATATTGTGTTGCTGCTATTATTGTCAGATAGGACAGAGGCAAATTAAGAGAGGAGGGAAGACAGAAATGGGGAGAGAAAAATAGACACCTGCAGACCTGCTTCACTGCTTGTGAAGCGGAAACCCCCCCCCCCCGCAGGTGGGAAGCCAGGGGCTTGAACCAGGGCCCTTGCACAGGTCCTTGTGCTTCGTTCTATGTGCACTTAACCCAGTGCACTACCATCTACCACTCCCCCCCACCCCCAAGTTATTTTGAAAATAGTAAGTCTTAGTTACACTGAAACATTTCTTTTTTTGTTCAAGCTGTTGTTTTTATTCGTGATTGACTGTGGTTTACAAGAGCATAAGATTCCAAGGTCTAGTTGTACACCACACCCACCACCCAAGTTCTGTGCTCCCATCCTCCCAACCCAAAACCCATAGATCTCATAAAGTCTCCGAGACAGTTTGCTTAGCTCTGGATTTTGTTGTTGTGTTGTTGCAAACTCATGTACATCAGTTTTCTAGATTCCACATATGAGTAAAACCATTTGGCAGTTGTCTTTCATCTCTTCACTTATTCAGTAAGTATAATCACCTCCAGTTCCATCTATTTTGTCCCAAAGGATGCATTATCATTTTTATTGCAGAGTAGCATTCCATGGAGTATACCTCCCATAACTTCTTTAGCTAGTCATCTGACAATAAGCATTTAGGTTCCTTCCACTCTGGCTATTGTGAATAATGCAGCTTGTGAACATAATTCCCTTCAAATTAGTGTTTTCATATCTTTTAGATAAATGCCTAAGAGCAGTAGTGCTGGTCATAAGGCAATTCCATTTTTGTTTTTTATTATCTTTATTTATTTATTGGATAGATACTATCAGAAATTAAGAAGAAGGGAGAGATAGAAAGGGAGAGAGACATAGAGACACCTGCAGCCTTACTTCACCACTCATGAAGCTTCCCTCCTGCATGTGGGGGCTGGGGGCTCGAACCCAGGTCCTTGTGCACTGTAACGTATGCATTCAACCAGGTGCACCACTTCCCGGAGCAAGGCAATTGCATTTTTATTTGTTTAGGTACTATCCATACAACTTTCCAAATGGCACATGCACATGCTCTTGATTGCACTGGGAAGATAGTCAGCTGCCAATTAGTGCCACACACTTGCATTTTTTCTTTACTCATTTATCTTGGAGAACATTTCTTGCCAACGCCTCAGCCTTCTTGTGTGGATAGACTCAAGGCATTGAATTGACCCATGACTGGTGGACATGTGGGCTGTTTATAGTCCTTTTGCAGCATGTGCAGCCTGCCTGCAGGGACTGCCTTTGCCCTTTCCCACTCCTTCCCCAGACCCACATCTCTATGGGATCAATCCACAAGAGCCTTTTGACTTGGATTCTGTTTTCATCCTGGCCTTTGTCATCTCTGCCTGCGGCTGACCTCTCCTATTGGTGCCATCCTTGATTCTAGGTCCTATCTGAGATCTGGATCCTGTGATGAAAGCTCACTTCTCTTATTTGTGGGTCCATCTGCAAGTACAGCATCTAGGTTAGCTCCCCTCAAACCAGTGATCAAAATGTCTGGGGCAAAGGTGCCAAGATGAAGCCCTAGTACCAACACTAGACAATCTCAAGGGCCCGTTCACCAACTGCTATCATGAGTAGGACCCTATATTCTAAGGAGAACTAGCCTTCCTAGAAGAATCTAGCAGGCTCTATTGTACTCCTGCCAGAAGCCTAGATCTTCTACTTCCAGCAGCCCTAAATTCTTATGAAAAAGAGAAATGAGCTGGTTGCTCTGAAAGGAAGCCACAGGAGGGTCAGAAGAGGAAGGCCCTGGCCCCCATGGGCAGCAGAGGTGGAGCCCTGACTGAACCACGTCCAGCAAATGCACCTCTGCAATTCTCAGAGTCTCCACCTGCCAATGGATGGGAGCAAAGCCCAGCTATCCAACTGTGATGATGCATGGAATTGTCTGCAGCAGGGAAACTCTGCTGTCTGTCTGTCTGAAAGCTGATCCATATGTCTTCCTTATTTATGAATTCATGTGCTAAGTCATCATCCCGCAAGCATGCACTCAAGCTCAGAAATATGTCATACTCCAAGGGCACTCTTTGTACTTTTGAACATCAAAACATGTGGGTCCAGCTTGGGTGTCTATCTATCGTCAGAGCAGAGATTCCTGAAAACTGAACAGGGGGCTTTCTGCTCCTGGGGTGAATTTTCCTCTACTTCTCACCTTTAACCCTGTTCATGCATCCATTTCCATCCTAACATCTCTCCTTCCCAGCACTGAGTCTTAGGTCCATTCTTCTTAAGGGAACATTGGGCCAATTTCTTGTTCCAAGAGAAGAAAGTTTCATCTGAGATCTTTCCCTATGTCTCAGTCACCTGCCACAGTGTTCATGTCACCAGATTCTGAACATGGACATTCAGAATGAAGCTTGTTATTACCCTGTCTGCCTTTGCAGCCATCTGGGGTGTGCCTTCCTCCATGGTCTAGTAACAAAGTTTCCAGAAGTTTCCACTGCCCGGCCTTACATCCCTCTGGGCTCTGGATGCGTTCTGAAGTACAAAGTCATAAGATGGTTCCTCATGGTCCCATGGCCTGGACTTGCTGTTGACTATTTCCTATGTGAAGCCACTATCATTTTCAGTTGGGACTCAGGATCCAGGACGTGTTCATCTCAACAGAAACTTTGCTCAACAGTCAGGAGTCAGGGACACATGTGGGCCAGGTCCCGCTCTAAGGCACCAGGAATACAAAGGAACATGACATAGCAAAGGCATCACTTGAATTCACAGCATTTCAAAGGGTAGCCCACAAGAGTGGGGTGCAGCAGGCAGCACATGAACCTAGGTCTGTAGGACTCCCAGAGCAGGTTCCTTCCATCATTCAGCACATACCTCCACCTTCCCCCTTCATCTGTCTCCTTGCCCACTTCTTGTGCTGCTGGTCTCCAGAAGGGAAGTCTGACCCAGGCCCTGTGCTATGTGGACTCAAACCTAAGTCATTCCCTTCCAGGGCTATTTCTCACTCCCTCCCACGGGGTCTGACATGTGTTTGGATGGTTATCAGTGAAAGGAAAGGTGAGCAGTGCCCAGGTGACAGGTCTGGTTTCCAGGCCAACAAAACATTTGGGGCAGGGCAAGCCCCTAGGTGGGCTCCACAGGGGTGGGCAGAGATGAGGGCACAAGACTACAGGAAGGAAGATTGTACTAGGCCTGGTTTGCAGAGCAGAGCACGCAGCCTCCCTGCCATTATCTGTACCTTGTCCCTTCATGTCTCTTGAGCAAGACAGGCATGGGGGCAGCATAAGGGAGCTCCCCATGGGGGAGGGGGGTTCCATTTCTGGTAGGGCCCAGGGAAATAAGGGAAATGTGTCATGCAAGATGCTGGGTGGCTAGGACATGTGTGCATATGGGGGACATACACATGTTTTATCCACAGAAATATCACCCAGGAGCCAGTGAAGGCCCCCAGAGGAGACCCTAAATTAAGAAATGAGCGGGCCACTCTGAGGCCTGGCTAACAGTAAAGTGTGGGAAACACTTCAGCCTGATCTCTGTTGCTGGGAATTATGGGAAAGAGCTTTTTATTCACTCTCTATTTCCTCCTTGTATTCCTACAACTGGTTATGCTGAGCCCCTCCTGCTGGTCAAGGCACTGAGGCTTTAGGAACAACATGTTGGCCTATCCCTAACAACTCTGAGTGTAATAGTACTAGAATCTGGTGATCTGGCCCCACAGGGGCCAGAGGATGAGATCCTCATGGACCCACCTGCCCTTTCAGTCTGGAAGTTATTTCAGGGGCCACTCTTAGCAGTTCTGGGGCTTCTCCTTCTTATCTTATTTCCCATCATGGATAAAGTGCCTCATGTCTCTTCTTGGCACCCAAATTTGCTCTGTGGCCCAAGTCTTAAGTCTTAGAGGATCTAGTCCCTGCCACCCTGCTGACATCCACTGCTCTCCCTCCTGCCCTCCTCCAATTAATTTTTCTTGTCTTCACCAGGGATTCACTGCCCCCAGGCTTATTTTCTCAGAGAGAGAGACAGAGACAGAGAAACAGAGATAGACACCACAGCAGGAAAACTTCCTACAGGTGTGGTGGGGCTGGTCTTGAATCTGGGTCATGCAAATGATAAAGCAAGCACACTGTACAGGTAAGCTATTTTTCCAGTCCTGGTCCCTCTGTTAATGATCAGACAAGTCAGTTTTGCTGCTACCCCAGGACCTTTGCACATGCTATTCCCTCTCTCAGGATATTTCCCTTAAGTCTGCCCCTGAATAGGTTTCCGCTTTTCTAGTTTCTCCTACAATATTAGCTCTCAGTGTCATCTTGCCCAGCCTATCTGTTTAAAATTGCAATGCCCCCATTGGTCCACACTGGTATTCCTCAGTCTTCTATCTTTTCCTCCAGAGCACATACTACCCTCTAGTGTTCTTATTCTGCCGAATGTCTTCACCCTCCACTAGAATTCTGGCTCCATGAGGACAGGATTCTTGATCAGGTTTGCTCACAGCTGGTTCCCTGGTGCCTAGAACAGGGCTTGGGACATCATAATTGCCTAATGAATGTGGTGAACAGGAAAGGGAGAGACTACCCAGAAAGTGACATAAGTTACAAGGAGACCTCGGCACGGATGAGGTGGCAAGTGGCCAGCAACAGTCCTGCTGGGTGCTGACCAGTGGCTGGGGCACGTGCAGGGCTGATAAGCTGAGAATTAAGCAAAGAGCCAAAAGGTTATGTCCCCTCCCCCAAAACACCTTTTTCTGGCCATACCATGACGTCTTTGTGCTAGGGACTGAGAGGAAGCAGCTCCCCAAGGCCAGCTCAAATCTTTCCCCTGTAAGAAGCCCTGCCTTGTGCTGATTTGTACTCCAGTAGGCTTCTTCTACCCCCAGCCTTTCTCAGCTTAGGGTAGATGTCCCCTTTGTGTAACAAGAGGAGTGAGAGGAGCTGTGGGCAGGGCTGCCCTAACCGAACCCCTATTGCACTTGTCTTTTGCAATAGCCCATTTGACAGATGAAAAAATCTGAGACCCACAGGGCTGGCTTAACCTGTCTGGAGTCACAGAGGCAGCAGGCAAAGGATCGACATTCATACTCAGGCTATGATGGTCCATGTGACTATCTACCCCAGAGATGGTGGGCGGGACTCCAGCCGACCAAGCTGGGCAAAGGAGGTTTTGTGACTGCAGGCAAGGGTCTTTATGTGATAGGGTGGCCTCTCAGCACCCCAGGAAGCCCCACTTTAAGCAAGCAGCCAGCTCCTCAAGGCCATCTCAGGGGTCAGGACCAGGGCGCTTCAATTCCCGTTGGTTGTCAGCTCCCTCTGCTGGACCCAGCCCTGAGGAAGAACT
Organism: Erinaceus europaeus; assembly: GCF_950295315.1. NCBI lineage: Eukaryota > Metazoa > Chordata > Mammalia > Eulipotyphla > Erinaceidae > Erinaceus > Erinaceus europaeus. The sequence continues at coordinate 68,712,361 of NC_080165.1, forward strand.
CAGACATGAGGACGCCACTGTCTGTCTGCACTTGGCCTCTGGCGGGCCGCCCCACTGCACATGGCAAGATCCTCCCTTCACTAGATCCTCTAAGGAATCAGATCTAGTGACTGGAAGCTTGATATTAGAGAGGAAAAGGAGTCTCTGCTCACTGAAACCCTCAAGTTAAGCCCTGATACAGCTGTGGTAGCTGCAGTGCACCTCTGTCAACCCAACAGAAACCCCCAGAGAGCAAGAGCATTGCCCCCACCCCCCACCCTCAGATTGTAAACTGCCTATGGACAGGGCCTGCAGCTGTCTCAATCTGAGGGTGGTTCATTCATGCTGCTACTCACCTATGGTCACAACCTAGTTGGGCCTCACAGGTGTCCTGGGACACCTCCTCCTCCTCTGCCCAGCCACTCCTACCCCCCAAGCATCTGTCCCTGCCACTCTCTCACCATCACCCGGCTCCCCCTCCCCTGCCTGGAGCTGGGCTGGAGAGCAGTGCCCTGACCTCAACAGCCCATGAACCCTGCCAGCGATGGGACGTGACTGCCCCCCCCCCCCCCCCGACTGCAGGCTCAGCAATGAGGAAAGTGATACCTCAGGGAGGCAGGGTGGCCAGTGACATAAGCCTACGTGACTGGCAGCCCAGCTTTCCCCTCTGCCCTCCATCCCTCCCTGACACAGTGCCTGCCCAACACCCTGACCTTCAGCTCATGGGCATAGGCCTCTCCATGGCCCCACTCCAAAGATGGGGCTGTATCTGGGGGAGGGGGTTGCCCTCCCTCTGTTCCTCCTCTGAGTGAGCACCTGGGGGCTGGGGGTACTTGAGGCTCCCAGCCCTCTCCAGCCTGGGCTCTGGGGGCAGGAGCCATAACTTCCTGGGTCACCCCCTCTCCTTGATGATAGCTCTGGCCTGTGGGAATTGATTGCTCTCTTGGCTCTGCTAACTCTTCCTCCTGAGGGCCTGGCAGGCTTCCGGGAACTGGACGCCAGTGTAGAGGGCACCTGGCTCTCCACATAGGTCTGCTGATGGAGAAGCCTGGCCCACAGCTCTGAGAGGCCAGCCAAGCACATCCAGCCACCTTGCAGGACTACCACTTGCTCCTGAACTGCCCTCTGGAGAATCCTATCACTGAAACAGCTTTTCTCAAGCGTTCCCCAACATGGCCTACCAGACCCCCACTCAAAGTATGCTGGCTTCAGACATCAGCATCCAGACACAGCCCCTACTAGAGTAGACCAGTCAAAGATACCCCAATTGAGACTGGCAGCTGCCACACTTGTGTTATGGTACACCTTTAATGGGAAGGAAGGCACAAGAATGCACTCAGTAAAGGTATATGTCTTTTTATTAAGTGTTTATTTATAAAATGGAAGCATTGACAGGACCATAGGATAAGAGGGGTACAATTCTACCCATTCCTGCCACGGGAACTCCATATCCCATTCCTTCCCCCTGAGAGCTTTCCTATTCTTTAACCCTCTGGGAACATGGACCCAGGGTCATTATGGGGTGCAGAAGGTGGAAGGTCTGGCTTCTGTAATTGCTTCCCCCACTGAACATGGGCATTGACAGGTCAATCCATACCCCTAGTCTGTCTCTCTATTTCCCTAGTGGAGCAGGGATCTGCGGAAGTGGGGCTCCAGGACACATTGGTGGGATCATCTGCCCTGGGAAGTCTGGTTGGCATCATGGTAGCATCTGGAACCTGGTGGCTGAAAAACAGTTAAGATAGAAAGCAGAACAAATTGTTGACTAATCATGAACCTAAAGGCAAGAATACTGTGGATAGAGATTTGCGGTCCCTGTTTTGGAAAAAGGTCGTAGATCTATTTTAGGTATATTCCAAGGGGCCCATAACCCAACTAGTTTTTGCCTGCACCTGACATCTAATATGTGGGTGACCTAAGGTATTTTCTGGGGTGGGGGAATGGTGTCATAGTTGGAAAAAGGACCAGAAATCTGGATCAGGGAAGAGAGTAGCTCCCAAATATGGGGAAAGTATATAAATATTGTTAACTGTAAACCCCATCGATCTGACCTGGGGCCCATATTCCATACAGGAGCCTCTGTAACCTCTGCATCTCTGTAGGTCTGAGCTCACATTCTGTGGTCATGGCTAGGAACATTTCAGGCTGCATCAATTTCAGGACCCACAATCTTTAGGTGATAGGCAGAGTATGCTATCTAATCTCCCTTCGGGGAATGAAACATTTGCTGCCATTGTTGATTCATAGTGAGGGCCAGGTCTGATAGGGGCTCACAGAGGAGTCCATCATGTTGTTCCTGATGGGGAGAACCACTGACAGTGGCCCACCATGTCTATGCGGGAATCCCAGGACTCCCTGTCTAGGGCCCCAGGTGGTACAGTGGCCTGGTAGTGACTAAAGAGTCCTCATTAAAGTATGCCAGTCTCTCCCCGGGCAGACAACCTCACCATTGTACCCTGGAACCCCATCTCCCCAAACCCCTGCCCCATTAGGGAAAGATAGAAGCAGGTTGGAGGTGTGGATCTACCTGCCAACACCCATGTTCAGCGGAGAAGCAATTACAGAAGTCAGGCCTTCCACCTTCTGCACCCCATAATGATCCTGGGTCTATACTCCCAGAGGGATAAAGAATAGGAAAGTTCCCAGTGTAGGGGAGGGGATACAGAACTCTAGTGGTGGGAACTATGTGGAATTGCACCCCTCTTATCCTATGGTCTTGTCAATATTTTTTATTTTATAAATAAACTAAAATTTTGGGGGAAAAAAGTATGCCAATCTCTTTCCCTTATTCAGCTTTTGAAGTCCTTACTTTGTCTGACAATGTTAGCTTTAGAGTGATTGAAGGACATGTAATAGGAGGTAGGTGAGGAGGATACCTAGGTCTAAGTAGAAACTATTTCATTAGGTACATTATGGTGTCTTTTTAGGTCTTTCTGCTTGCTTGCTTCATTTATTAACTCAATGCAAACTCCTGTGTAGTTTTGGTTTAAGGTATATATTTTCTCTCATGGACCCTGATCTGTATCTAGGTTTTGAGGTTTGTTAAGAAGTGTACCACTGGGAGTCGGGCTGTAGCGCAGCGGGTTAAGCGCAGGTGGCGCAAAGCACAAGGACCGGCATAAGAATCCCGGTTCGAATCCCGGCTCCCCACCTGCAGGGGAGTCGTTTCACAGGCGGTGAAGCAGGTCTGCAGGTGTCTATCTTTCTCTCCTCCTCTCTGTCTTCCCCTCCTCTCTCCATTCCTCTCTGTCCTATCCAACAACAACAACAACAATAATAACTACAACAATAAAACAACAAGGGCAACAAAAGGGAATAAATAAAATTAAAAAAATATATTTGTATATATAAAAAAAAAGAAGTGTACCACCTGAAATGAATTTAAGGAGCCTATGGGCTAGGAAAGGTTTCACCAGAGTAATGAGACTGGTGGGTTCACATTCCATGCCTGACATCTCTGGATACAGTCCAAAGTGTAACATGCTGAGGTGGTACTGGTTGCATCGATTAGGTTGGGATCAGCAGATGCAGTGTCAGTTGGTATGAATTGGGAGAAGCATGCAGGAAATTGAGCCCCACCCTAGAGGTTTCAAGACTGGGAGAAATATGGACTTTATAGAGAAAGGGGAAGGTTCCTGCTGTCTTAGGGTTTAAGAAAGCAATAGATAGTTATAGCTATAACCAAATCATTTGTCAATTAGGTTAACTTTGAAAATCCCATTGTTAGGATTTGCTGTAGCATACAAAACCTCACCATAATTTATGTCCTTACTTATAGCTGTATCGTATAAAGGAACACAACCAGTTGCTTTTGTTCTCCCTGGTCTAGGTTTTTAGGAGATTTAATATTTCAAAGAACAAGTTACATTAGAATTATAATAATTTAGGAATGTATTAACAATTTGAACCAAATGTTAAAATTCAGTGTTTACTAATTTGAAGTCTTAAGTGCTTAGATTGAAGGAACATATACTCAGAGCTTTGGTGGTACATGGCTTTTAAAAGCATGCATGTGACAGCTTGGGAAGTGGCACAGTGGATAAAGCATGGGGGGAGGCAGGTGGTGGCACACCGGCTAAACACAACATTACCAAATGCAAGGACGTGGGGTTCGAGCACCCGCTCCCCATCAGCAGGGGAGAGGCTTCACAAGCAGTGAAGCAAGTCTGCAAGTGTCTCTTTCTCTTTCCCTCTCTATTTCCCCCTCCTCTCTCAATTTCTCTCTGTTCTATCAAAAACAAGACAGAAAGAAAAAAAAAAGGGGGGGGGGAAGAAATGGCTGCTGGGAGCTGTAGATTTGTAGCACCAAGCCCCAGCAGAAATCCTGGAGGAAATTTTTTTAAAAAGATAAAGCACTGGATTCTCAAGCCTGAGTTTCTGAGTTTGATCCCAGGTATCACATGTGTCAGAATCCCTCTCCCCTCCACCTCTCTCACAAATAAATAAATTTGAAGAAAGAAGGAAAGAAAGAAATGAAGCAAAGAAGGAAGGAAGAATGGAAGAGAGAAAGAGAGGAAGGGAGAAAGGGAGGGAGGAAGAGAGGAAGGGAGGGAGGGAGGAAGGAAGGAAGGAAGGAAGGAAGGGAGGAAGGAAAGAAGGAAAGAAAAAGAGGAGTGTTACAGTAAGAGTAGACAATTTTGTCTTGTTTCTGATCTTAAAGCAAAAGTTTAGTTTTCAACATTAACTATGATATCAGCTCTGGGTTTATGGTAAATGACCCTTATTTTATTGAGATATTCTCCTTCTGTCCCCATTCATGTTTCCACAAATGGGTACTCAGTCTTGTCAAATCCTTCTGTAGCATCTATTTGTATAATTGAATGTTTTCTTGTCTTTCTTTTTATTGATACACTGTAATACATCAATTGATTGGCATATGTTGAACCAGCCTTGTATCCCTCGAATAAACTTCATCTGGCCTTGGTCTAGATATATGATCTTCTTCATATATCATCCAATTAATTAAGAGTTTTCACCACTGTGTTCATCAAAGGTGATGGTCTGTAGGTGTGTGTGTGTGTGTGTGTGTGTGTGTGTGTGTGTGTGTGTTATTCTTGTCTGGTGTTTATACCAGAGAATATGAGTGTATTTAGAAGTATTTCTTTTCTTTATTTTCTTTTTTGAAAGAATTTAAAGAAAATAAGCTTAAATTCTCCTTGAGAGTCTAATAAAGTCATCTGGTCCTGCACTTTTTGTTTTGGAGATTTTTTAATTATTGTTTCAATTTTCATATGTGACACACTTGGATTTTTTTTTTTTGGCTGTCTTGGTAGTCTAGTAATCTTCCTGAAAACATATTCATTTCTTTCAGATTATTGAGGGAGTTTTGCCAATTTCTATAATACCTATTATAATTTCTTCTTTCTCATTTCTGATTGTTTGTTAGATTTTTCTCTCTTCTTTATAAGACTCATTAAACCTTTATTGATTTTTAAAAATTTTTAAATTTATTTATTCCCTTTTGTTGCCCTTGTTGCTTTATTGTTGTAGTTATTGCTGTTGTTGTTATTGCTGTTGTCATTGTTGGATAGGACAGAGAGAAATGGAGAGAGGAGGGGAAGACAGAGGGGGAGAGAAAGATAGACACCTGCTTCACCACTTGTGAAGCGACTCCCCTGCAGGTGGGGAGCCAGGGGCTCGAACCGGGATCCTTATGCGGGTCCTTACGCTTTGTGCAATGTGCCCTTAACCCGACCTTTATTGATTTTTATCTTTACCCCCAAAAATAGCCCTTAATTTTATTGATTTTGTTTGTTTGCTTCTGATCCTCCAAAGAATTGTTTTTGATTTCTGTTCATTTATCTCTATTCAATTTTACTTCCTCCACTAACTTTTTGCTTTATTTCTCATTTGCTTACTTGTGATTTTTTTTTCTTATTTCTTTATTAAGGCTATTGACTTCGTTCTTTGTATTGCTTTTTAAAAAAAAGACTTATGTATTTGCTATGGAGGAGGGGAAAGAACCAAAGCATCACTCTGGCACATGGAATGCTGGAGTTTGAACTCAGGGCTTCATGCTTGAGAGTTAAATTCTTTATCCACTATGCCACCTCATAGACCTTTTCTTTGTACTGCTTTTTCAATTCCAATAACTTATGTTTTTATTTTCATCAGTATCGGGTATTTTTAAAAATTTCTTCTTGTACTAAGCTCTTATTCATTACATAATGTCTGATTCTATCTCCTATTTCTTTTCTTTATTTACTGGGGGATTAGTGTTTTATAGTCAACAGTAAATACAATAGTTTGTACATGCATAACATTTCTTAGTTTTCCACACAACAATACAACCCCCACTATGTCCTCTGCCATCCTGTTCCAAGACCCAAATCCTATTACTTTTTTCCCCACCAGGGTTATTGCTGAGGCTCAATGCTGGCACTACAAATCCACAGCTCTCAGTGGCCGTTTCCCTCCACCCCCTATTTTTAAAAAATTTCTATTATACTTCATATGACAGAGAGAAATTGAGAGGGGAGAGGAGATAGAAAAGGAGAGAGAAAGATAGACACCTACAAACCTGCTTCACCACTCATGAAGTGTCCCCCAGCAGGTAGGGAGTGGGAACTCAAACCAGGGTCCTTGCGCATGGTAAGATGTGCACTGAGTGCACCACCACCTGGCCCTCCTCCTATTATATTTTTAAGCTGTATCTCACATGATGTAAATATAGTTATGCCTGCCATTTTAAGGTTGTTATTTGCTTGAAAAGTTGTTTTTCAACCTTTGATATTGAGCCAGTATTTGTTTTAGAAGCTGAGTTAGCCATAAACAGAAAAATATTGAATTCTGATTTTCAGCACATTTAGCTCTTTTGCCTTTTAATTGTTAAGTTCAGATAGCATTTACAATAAATGTTGAAGTATAAGTATTTATGGTCATTTTGTTTGTTTTTATGTGTTTTCTCTGATTTCTTTGCCTCTTTTTTAATTCTATTTTTTTCTTTTCATTTTGAGGGGGTGAATGTTTAACAGTGAATTCATTGACATATGCATACAATTTCGTTATGTACCTGGTCCCGATTTTTTCTCCCTTTCCATTCCCCTCCTTCCCCAGAGTCCTTTGCTTTGGTGCAATAACCATGTCTAGTCCATGTTTTACTTTGTGTTCTTCCTTCCCGTCTCTATTTATTAAGTCCCACTAATAAATGAGATCTTTGATATTCATCCTTCTCTTTTTGACTTATAACTAACTCAACACCTTATTCTCCAGTTTCATCCAAGAAAAGATGCAGAGGAGACAACTTAACCATTTTGAACAACCAAGTAAAATTGTGTATATATACCACAATATCTTTAGCCACTCATCTGATGTTGGACATCTTGGTTGTTTCTAGGTTTTGAAGATTATAAATTTTGCTGCTATGAACACAGTATACATAGATCTCTTCTGATAAGTGTGTTTTGGTTTCCTTTGGGTAAATCCCTAGGAAAGGAATTGCTTCATCATAGGGTAGGTCCATTTCTAGTGTCTTGATAAACCTCTAGACTGTTTTGCAAAAATGGTTTGACCATTTTGCACTCCTACCAGCAGTGAGGAAGTGTCCCTTTCTTAAAATTTTTTATTTATAAAAAGGAAGCATTGACTAAACGATAGGGCAAGAGGGGTACAACTTCACACAATTCTCACCATCAGAACTCTGTATCCCATCCCCTCCCCAGACAGCTTTCCTATTCTTCCCTCTGGGAGTATGGACCCAAGGTCATTGTGGGATACAGAAGGTGGAAGGTCTGGCTTCTGTAATTGATTCCCTGCTGAACATGGGCATTGACAGGTCAATCCATACTCCCAGCCTGTCTCTCCGTTTCCCTAGTGGGGAAGGTCTCTGGGGAAGCAGGGCTCCAGGACACATTGGTGGGGTTGTCTGTCCAGGGAAGTCTGGTCGGCATCCTGCTAGCATCTGGAACCTGGTGGCTGAAAAGAGAGTTAACATACAAAGCCAAACAAATTGTTGATCAATCATGGACCTAAAAGCTGGAATAGTGCCAATGAAGAGTTGAGGGGGGGTCTCTGTTTTGTAGACAGCTCATAGGCATATTTTAGTTATATCCCAAAGGGCCTGTGGCTATACTAGGTGTTTTTTTCTTTTTTTTCTGCCTGAGCCTGAAATCTGATATGCAGGTGGATCCTAATTATTGTCTGGGGAGATGATGTCATGGCTGGCAGAAGGACCACAAAGCTGGATCAGGGAAGAGAGTAGCTCCCAAATATGGGAAAGGTGTATAAACATTGTTGATTGTAAACCCCACCGATTTGATGTGATCTGGCGCCCATATTCAGCTTAGGAGCCTATGTGACCTCTGCTTCCCTGTAGATCTGAGCTCACATTCTGTGGTCGTGAGTAGGAAAGTTCCAAGCTGCCCCAATATAAGGGCCCATCTTCCTCAGGTATAACAGACTATATTACCCAGCCTCCCTTTGGAGGATGGAACATTCTCTACCATTGTTGATCTAAGTTGAGGACAAGGTCCTATGGGGGCTCACAAAGGGGTCTATTGTGTTGTTCCTGATAGAGATGACCAGTAACAATGGAGAGAGAGGGGTTTATTCGAGGTCTAGGCCTATCATGTCTGTTTGGGAATCTCAGGACTCGGTCTGGCACCGTGGTCTCCTAGTCAAGATCTCAAGATGTCTGCCTCCATGGGTGGCTAACACTATATCGTTTCTTCTCCAAAACAGAAGATTCTGGGTGCATCTGGGTGACAAGTCTAGCAGATGGAGACTTGTCTCAAGTGGCCTCCCCCAGGGCTCTGTTCTGGCTCCTATGCTATTTAATATTTACATCAATGACCTCCCAGAAACTTCTTCAAGGAAGTTCATCTACGCCGATGACATCTGCTGTGCAACTCAGGCATCCAAGTTCGACATCCTCGAGGAAACACTCACGAAAGACATGTCTCTGATATCTGATTACTGTAAAAAATGGCGACTAATCCCTAGCACTGCAAAAACAGTATCATCTGTTTTCCATCTACACCATGCCTCGGCCTCGCATGAGCTTAATGTGCAGCTTGGTGATACGAGAATCCGGCATGAAGCCCAGCCAGTCTATCTTGGCGTTACTCTCGATCGCACTCTGTCATTTCACGAATATCTCATAAAAATTGCAGCAAGGGTGGGCGCGAGGAATAACATCATTGCAAGACTGGCCAGCTCCTCATGGGGCACGAGCGCTTCCACACTACGATCATCATCTCTGGCATTATGCTATTCCACTGCAGAATACTGTGCTCCAGTTTGGTTCCGTAGCCCCCATGTCCACTTGGTCGATTCCAAATTATATTCCTCCATGAGGATAATTTCTGGAACCATCCGTTCCACCCCGGTTCCATGGCTGCCAGTTCTTAGCAACATTGCCCCGCCAGATATTCGTCGGGATGCGGCATCATCTAAGTTCATTTCCCACGTCTACGCTCGACTGGACCTGCCAATATACGTGGATATCTTCGCCCACCCTGTCCAACGCTTGACGTCTCGTCACTCAATCTGGTCCTCTATGCCTACACTGAACTTCTCTGTTCCAGACTCTTGGAAACAGAGTTGGCAGTCAGCTGAGGTAAAGAACAAACACCTCATCACAGACCCCTGCAAGCGTCAACCTGGCTTTGACCTAGCACATTATGATTGGGCCCTCCTTAATCGCTGTCAAACAGGCCATGGCCAGTGCGCCGCTATGTTCCATCGCTGGGGAGCCAGAGATGACCCGAACTGCCCCTGCGGCTACAGACAGACTATGACCCACATAGTCAATGACTGCCACCTCTCCAGATTCAAAGGAGGTCTCGAAACTTTCCATCAGGCTCAACCTGACGCTGTTGACTGGCTACGGAAGAAGGGCAAACACTAGAAGAAAGGACTCCCTGATTAGGGCCCCAGCTGATGGGGTGGCCTGATGGTGACTAAAGGGTCATCGTTAAAGTGTGCCAGTCTCTTGCCCTTATTTAGCTTTTGCAGACCTTGCTTTGATGAGGTTAGCTTTGGGCTGAGTGAGAGAACTGTAATAGGAAGTAGGTGAGGAGGGTATCTAAGTCTAAGTAGACACTATTTCATTATGAACTTTATACTGACTCACTACAGACTATTGTGTATTTTTGCTTTCAGGTATATAGTTTGCCCTAATGTGGATACATGTGAACATATGCTCTATCTTATGGGACCTGGTCTATATCTAGGTTTTGGGACTTTGTTAGGAAGTGAACCTCCTGGAATGGAATTAGAGAATACTATGCACAGCTATATACAAGATACTGGGTACTATACAGCAAACCCTAACAAGGACTTTTCAAAGTTAACCCAATTACCAAATAATGTGATGATAACATTAACTATCGATTGTCTTTTTGAACCCTAAGACAGCAGGAACCTCACATCTCCACTATAGAGCCCCTACTTCCCCCAGTCCTGGAACCCTTGGATAGGGCCCACTTTCCCGTATGCCTCTCCCAATCCATATCAAATTATATTGCATCCGCCGATCACAACCTAACCAACGCAACGATTGCCACCTCAACATGCTTCACTTCAGACTGTGTCCAGAGACTTCACGTGTGGAGTGACAACCCTTCAGCTTCATTACTCGGGTGAGACCTTTCCTTTCATAGTATACTCTAATTTCATCTCAGGTGGTTCACTTTCTAACAAAGTCCCAAAACCTAAATATACACCAGTTTCTGTGAGAGAGAGCATATCTTCACACGTATCTATAAACTACTGCAAAATATATACCTAAAAACAGAAGTACACTGGAGTTTGCAGTGAGTACCTCCCTAACACTTCCTTTCCACTATTCCAAGCTTTGGGTCCATGATTGCTCAACAATTTGTTTGGCTTCATATGTTAACTCTCTTTTCAGTCACCAGGTTCCAGATTCCATCAGGATGCTGGCCAGGCTTCCCTGGATTGAAGACCCCACCAATGTGTCCTGGAGCTCAGCTTCCCCAGAGACACACCCTACTAAGGAAAGAGAGAGGCAGACTGGGAGTATGGACCGACCAGTCAAGGTTACAGAAGCCAGACCTTCTACCTTCTGCAACCCACAATGACCCTGGGTCCATGCTCCCAGAGGGATGGAGAATGGGAAAGCTATCAGGGGAGGGGGTGGGATACGGAGATTGGGTGGTGGGAATTGTGTGGAGTTGTACCCCTCCTACCCTATGGTTTTGTTGATTAATCCTTTCTTAAATAATATATATGTATATATACATATACATATACATATACATATATATATATATATATATGTATGAAAATACTATGAAAGGAAAGGTCTCACCCGAGTAATGAGGGTGAAATGTTGACATTCCATGCCTGATGTCTCTGGACACAGTCTGAAGTGAAGCATGCTGAGTTAATACTCAACATTGAGTTGATTACGTTGGGATCGGTGGATACAATATCATTTGGTATGAATTAAGACAAGCATGCAGGAAAATGAGCCCCACCCTAGAGCTTCCAGGACTGGGGGAAATAAAGGCTTTCTAGACAAAGAGGGAGGTTCCTGCTGTCTTAGGATTTAAGAAGACAGTAGATACTTATTGTTATAATCACATTATTGGGCAATTGGGTTAACTTTGAAAAACTCCTTTGTTAGGATTTGCTGTATCATACACAACACCACCATAATTTATGTTCTTTGACATTATTTGTATATAGCTGCACCACTGGTTGCTTCTGTTATCCCTAGTCTAAGCTTTTAAGAAAGTCATATCAAAGACTCAGCCTATGTATTAAAAAGACTCAGTCTGTGATTTAAAAAGTTTGAGACATTCAATCAATTTTTCCCTCTCATATTAATTAAAAAGTGATTTATCTGACCACAAATTGATAGGAGTATACATAAACACCATTCCCACCACCAAAAGAATGTGTCCCATTCCATCCTCCTTCCCTCCCCCTACCCCACCCCATGAAGCTGAACATCCACCCTCACCTTCACCCCAGGGTTTTTACTTTGGTGCCCTACTCCAAATTTTGTCCCTTTTACTACAAATCCTTTCAAATGTTTGTTGTTTCTATCCTTTCTGATGTATGACATTCTCATTAGTGTAAAGTAATATCTCATTATTGTCTTTATTGCATTTCTCTGATTATCAGTGGCTTTGAATACCTTCCATATATTTGTTGGCCCTCTGGATCATTTCCTTGGTTTATTTGTTTGTTTGTTTGTTTACTGCTGTTAAGTTTGCTGATCTCCTTATGTATTTTTGTTATTAGTCCTTTGTCTGATGTGTTTGTGTAAAGATCTTCCCCCATGCCATAGGGTGTCTTTCTGTTTGGCTGGTGGTACCATTTGCTGAACAGAAGCTCTTCAGTTTGATGTAGTCCCACTGATTTATTTTAACTTTTGTTTTATTTACTATTGAATTTGAATCCTTGAAGTTTGCCTCGTGTTTTCTTCTCATAATTTACCATTTTCTTTCTGTGTTATGTTTAAATTCCTTTTACAAGTTCATATTTTTCCATTCTGTAGATTTTGTTTTTAAAGCTATCATGAGGTTTACATGTAAAGGTGGTTTATTGAGTCCATGAGGTGGATTGACCTTTGACTAATTTTTATGGAAATATTTCTTTAAAATTATGTATGTTGAGGTCAACATTGCGCTGGCCTAAGGTATAATGCTAGTTGGGGCATGTCACAAATCACCAGAACAGCAAGATCCTTAATGGATATCCAGTAACAAGAAGATCATAGTTAACATTGATAAGTTCCCACATTTCCCTGAGGGTATGGAAGATTGTGTGCATGTTAAGAGGATATGAAGAAGGCTTCCACCATCTGCTCCTCACTGGCTAAATACATAAAGAGTAAAATTTGGGGCAGAATTGTAAGCAGACTGACTCCTGAGTACATTCTTCAATCCACACAGAGATGCACTAAGGAGCAGAAGCCTTACTGGATCAAGGTAAGTAAGCAGAATTTCTGACCACTCATTGGAAGAACACTAAAATATGCTGAGCTGAGGCATTTCCTAGGAAGTGAAACTGGAAATAAAAATTAGAATTTTGAAAAATCAGTTGAGCAGAGACATCAGTAGTCTCATAAGAATAGTCTTTATAGGATTAAGCTAGCAACTCACTACATACATGAATTTCAGTAGCAATGACTGTTGTGTTAGAGTTGGTGGTGAATTAGAATGAGAGCTACTACAATGTATCCATTTTTCAACAAAGAAAAATCACAAGATATGCAAAGTAACAAATAAAGGCAGTGAATAGGACTTCCAGAGGCAGGGCTACAGAGCAGCAGCAGCTGTGTTTCTCTCCTCTCGTCTCCTGGGTCAACTAGGAATACCAAAGGAGAACACCTGGGACCTCAAAAAGATGGGACTGGAACGACTTCAGGAACCCACCAAATCACCATTGAGTGCAAACACATGTGGCTCATGGACAGAGAGAGCCAACGGAGAGATTAACTGGCTGGTACAAGTCCGGCAGTTTACCAGTTGAGAAACCACCTCCAGTCTATTTCACAAAAAAAAAAAAAAAAAAAAAAAAAAGACGGCTTAAAGGAGGAGAGGACTCCCCTGAGACTCACCAAATGCAACTGTGAGTATCCATTGCTACTGCTCTCAGAATCTGGAGTAGCGGCAGGGAGGCTCTGTGCTGACATCAGGGGACAGAGAACTAACCAGGAAACTCAGGAGAAGATCTATACCTTGGTGGCCTAGCGTGGGGCTGTGAGAGTCTCTTTGCATAACCACTGGATTATCTCTGCCCCACTCTGTGTTATCTCTTGGTTAGGAGTGAGGGATTAAGCTAAGAAGCCTACTTATACTTTAAAAGCCCTCAGGCTCCCATAGCCTACAGGGAAGAAAAAGAACAAAAGAGGCTTTTAAGCCACTGAGCTCCAAATCAGGGATTAAAATACTATTGAAACAACTGTCAATTTCCACAACTGTGAACCCTTTAAGTACCTTACTTAGACACAAGTCAATCCAGGCAAGAGTGATCAGTAATTTGAAAAGTATTGAGAGAGGGACCTCATAACATACTATATAGAATGATTAAGCCAACAAGAAGAAATATTGCAGAAATGAACTAGGACAAGAGTCCAGCTAAAAGCCCCCCAAAGGATGAAACACAAAATAATGAGGTTAACATCCAAACACTAGCTAAGGAAATAATCACAGGAGTGAGAACAGAGTTTGAAAGAATCAACAGAAATGCAGAAAAAACAAATGAGACTCTGAAAGAAAACACTAATTATCTCAAGATTATTAGATATCTGAAAGCAGAAATAGCTGTGGTAAGAACACAACTAGCTGAATAAGCTAAAACAGTATCAGAACAGGGTAACAAAATAGATGAACTCCAGAAAACAGTAGAGGGGAGAGAGAATAGAATCAATGAGGCTGCAGACAGAATTAGCAAGATCAAGGATGAATTAGAGACAACTAAAAAAGAAGTAAGAGATCTCAAAAAGAGACTAAGAGATACTGAAAACAACAACAGAGACATATAGGATGACTTCAAAAGAAATAATATATGCATTATTGGTTTACAAGGGGAGGAAAGAGAGGGAGGGGAAGAAAGCATCCTTCAAGACATAATAGTTGAGAACTTCTCTAGTCTAGACAACATAAAAGACACAAAGGTTCAAGAAACCCAAGGGACCAAACAGAATTAACCCAGACTTAAAGACACCAAGACACATCATATTCAGAATGGAAAGGAATGAGGATAAAGAAAGGATCCTGGGAGAGACTTCTGAGAGATCCTGGAGAGACTATGAGCAGCAGCAGATCTGTTTCTCTCCTCTCCTCTCCTCTCCTCTCCTCTCCTCTCCTCTCCTCTCCTCTCCTCTCCTCTCCTCTCCCGGATCAACTAGGAATACCTGGGATTGAAAAAAGACAGGACTAGAACGACTTCAGGAACCCACCAAATCACTGGTGAGTGAAAACATGTGTAGCTGGTGGACAGAGAGGAGCCTAGGGAGAGATTAAGTAGCTGGTAACAGTCTGGCAGTTTATCAGTTGGGATACCACCTCCAGTCTGTTCCACCAACAAGGGGACGGCTGAGGGGAGGAGAGGACTCCCGGGAGACTCACCAAATGCAACTCTGAGTCTCCATTGCTGCTGCCCTCACAAGCCGGAGCAGCGGCAGGGAGGGATACCAGGGGACAGAGATCTAACCAGGAAACACAAGAGAAGACCTATACCTCAGTGTCATAGCTGTGGGGCTGTGAAAGTCTCTTTGCATAACCACTGGATTATCTCTGCCACACCCTGCTTTATCTCTTGGTCAGGAGTCAGTGGTTAAGCTAAGAAGCCTACTTATACTTTAAAAGCCCTTAGGCTCCCATAGCCTACAGGGAATAAAAAGCACAAAAGAGGCTTTTAAACCACTGTGCTCCAACTCAGGGATTAAAATACTATTGAAACAACTGTTAACTTTCACCACTGTGAACCCTTTAATTACTTTACTTAGACACAAGTCAATCCAGGCAATAGTGATCAGTAATTTGAAAAGTACTGAGAGAGGGAACTCACAACATAATATATAAAATGGTTAAACCAACAAGAAGAAATATTGGAGAAATAAATGAGGACAAGACTCCAGCTAAAAGCCTCTCAAAGGGTGAAGCACAAAATAATGAGGTTAACATCCAAACACTAGCTAAGGAAATAATCACAGGAGTGAGTAAAGAGTCTGAAAGAATTGTAATCAGAAGTACAGGAACAACAGATGAGACTCTGGAGGAAAACACTAATTATCTCAAGGTTATTAGAGAGCTGAAAGCTGAAATAACTGTGGTAAGAATACAACTAGCTGAATAAGCTAAAACAGTATCAGAACAGGGTAACAAAATAGATGAACTCCAGAAAACAGTAGAGGGGAGAGAGAATAGAGGAAATCAAGGAAGAAATCAAAATGTTTCAGAGTTCAATAAAAATGAAGACACAAGCTATCAAAATATTTGGGACACAGCTAAGGCAGTACTGAGAGGGAAGTTCATAGCCATACAAACACACATTAGGAAATAAGAAAAAGCACAAATAATCAGCCTGATTGCACATCTTAAAGACCTAGAAGAAGAAGAAGAAGAAGAACAAAGGAACCCTAAAGCAACCAGAAGGACAGATAACTACAGTTAGGGCAGAAATCAATAACATAGAAAATAAGAAAACCATACAAAAGATCAACAAAAGTAAATGTTGGTTCTTCAAAAGAGTGAACAAAATTGACAAATCTTTAGCCAGACTCATAAAACAAAAAAGGGAGAAGACCCAAATAAATCAGATCGTAAATGAAAGAGGAGGTATCACAACAGACTGCACAGAAATTCAACATATCATGTGAGGCTTCTATGAACAACTATATGCCACCAAGCTAGAGTACCTGGAAGAAATGGACAATTTCCTGGATACCTACGAACTTACAAAATTAAGTAAAGAGGAGCTAGATAAAATGAATAGGCCCATCACAGCTAGTGAAATTGAAACAGTTATCAAAAATCTTCCCCCAAAATAAAGGTCCTGGACCAGATGGTTTTACAAATGAATTCTAAAAAACCTTCAAAGAAGAACTAATACCTTACTTTTAAAAGTCTTCCAGAAGATTGAAGACACTGGAATACTCCCTGCCAGCTTCTATGAAGCCAACATTACTCTGGTACCAAAAGCAGACAGGGACACAACCAAAAAACAAAACTGCAGACCAATATCTCTGATGAACATAGGTGCTAAAATAGTGAACAAAATTCTAGCCAACCAGATGCAGCAGTATATTAAAAATATTGTTCATCATGACCAAGTGGGGTTTATCCCAGGCATGCAGGGTTAGTTTAATATACATAAACCAATCAGCATTATCCACCACATCAATAAAAGCAAGACTAAAGACCACATGGTCATATCAATAGATGCAGAGAAAGCCTTTGACAAAATACAACACATCCCTTTATGATCAAAACACTACAAAAAATGGGAATAGGTGGAAAATTCCTGAAGATAGTGGAGTCTATATATAGCAAACCTACAGCCAACATCATACTCAATGGTGAAAAACTGGAAGCATTTCCCCTCAGTTCAGGTACCACACAGGGATGCCCACTATCATAATTACTATTCAACATAGTGTTGGAAGTTCTTGCTATAGCAATCAGGCAGGAGCAAGAAATTAAAGGAATACAGATTGGAAGAGAAGAAGTCAGACTCTTCCTATTTGCAGATGACAGGATAGTATACATAGAAAAACCTAAGGAATCCAGTAAGAAGCTTTTGGAAATCATCAAGAAATATAATAAGGTGTCAGGCTACAAAATTAACATTCAAAAGTCAGTGGCATTCCTCCATGCAAACACTAAGTTAGAAGAAGTTAAATCCAGAAATCAATTCCTTTTACTCTAGCAACAAAAAACAACAAAATATCTAGAAATAAACCTAATCAAAGAAGTGAAAGACTTATATACTGAAAATTATGAGTCACTACTCAAGGAAATTGAAAAAGACCCAAAGAAGTGGAAAGATATTCCATGTTCATGGGTTGGAAGAAGTAACAGCATTAAAATGAATATACTACCCAGAGCCATGTACAAATTTAATGCTATCCCCATCAAGATCCCAACCACAATTTTTAGGAGAATAGAACAAAAGCTACAAATGTTTATCTGGAACCAGAAAAGACCTAGAATTGCCAAAAACAATCTTGAGAAGAAAAAACAAACTGGAAGCATCACACTCCCAGATCTCAAATTGTATTACAGGGGTGTTTTCATCAAAACTCTCTTGCCCCCCTCTCTATCTTCTCCCTCCCCTCTCATTTTCTCCTTCCTATCCAATAACAGCAACAACAATAACAACAACAGTGGTGAAAAAAAGATGGCTGCCAGAAACAGTGGATTCATAATGCAGGCACTGAGCCCCAGCAATAACCCTGGATGTAAAAATTAATTAATTAACTAATTAATTAATTAATTTTTAAAAACTAAGAATCATTATTAAAGCCATCTGGGCCAGAGATTTTATTCTTGGGAAGATTTTTGATGACTGATTCAGTTTCTAAACTAGCCATTGACTTGTTTAAGCTATCTGCTTCCTCTTGGGTTAGCCTTGGCAAGTGGATCATTGCCAGACAAACACTATTTCATGGAGGGGTTACATTCTGAGAATGCATCATTAGGTAATTTCTCTGCTGTATGGATATGATAATAGCAGAAAATTGTGCATGCCATAACAAGCAAAATAGCACAAGATTAAACCAAGCACACAGGAAAATGATGCTATCAAGAGATACACAAACATTTGTGTAAGACTGCTGGTATAAAACACTCAAGCAGCATGACTGCAGCTATGGTATCACTAGGCAATAGGAATATGGGGCCACCATTACATGCATGGTCTGTTTTTGACCAGAATATTGTTAGTTGGCACATAATCGTATACATTTAATAGGTGTTCAAAGAGAAGACAAAAATAAAAGGAAGAGGTAGAAAAACTTTTTGAGAAAATAATAACTTATAATTTCCATGTTTTGATGAAAAACACTGACACATCAAAAATAGAAAAATCATGATGATAAATCCAACCATATTAATAACTACACTAAAGATAAATGAGCAAAACACATCAAAACAAAAGACAGAGATTATCAGGCAATAATAAGATAAATAAGATTTACTTATATGCTGTGCCCAAGAGACATTTTAGATCTAAAGATTGAAAAGTTGAATAGAGAAGAATATATATGTGTGTGTGTGTGTGTGTGCGCGCGCACACACACACACATACATGCACGCATATATATGCCATGCAAACAATAACCACAGAAAGAATATCTGCCACTCATAGACAGAAGTTGAAAAATACTACCATGACACCAACCTGCTTTCCCTGGCCAGATGACTTCACCAGTGTGTCCTGGAACCTCACCTCCTCAGAGCCCTACCCCACTAGGGAAAAATAGAAACAGGCTGGGGGTATGGATTGACTTGCCAACACCCATACCCACATAATTGGAGAAGCAATTACAGAAGCCAGACCTCCAACCATCTGCATCCCATAAAGATCTTCAGTCCATACTCCCAGAGGGATAAAGAAAATGGAGCTTTCCAATGGAGGGGATGGCTTATAGCACTCTACTGGTGAGAACTGTATGAATTGTACCCCTTTTATCCCACAATATTGTTGGGTTGAATTGTTATGTGGAAAACTTAGAAATGTTACCCATGTACAAACTACTGTATTTTTTTCTTTATTGGGGGATTAATGTTTTATAATCAACAGTAAATACAATAGTTTGTACATGTATAACATTTCTCAGTTTTCCACATAACAATAGAAGCCCCACTAGGTCCTCTGCAAACTATTGTATTTTACTGTTGTAAAATCATTAATTTATTGTTGTAAATCACTAATCCCCCCAATAAAGAAAAGAAAAAAGAGGGGGTCCGGCAGTAGCACAGTGGGTTAAGCGCATATGGCGCAAAGCACAAGGACCGGCATATGGATCCCAGTTCAAACCCATGGCTCCCCACCTGCAGGTGGGTCACTTCACAAGCAGTGAAGTAGGTCTGCAGGTGCATAGTATCTTTCTCTCCCCCTCCTCTCTTGATTTCTCTCTGTCCTATCCAACAACAATGACAGCAATGACAACAATGATAATAATAACAACAACAACACCGATAAACAACAAGGAAAACTAAAGGGGAAAAATAGCCTCCAGGAGCAGTGGATTTATAGTGCAGACATTGAGCCCCAGCAATAGCCCTGGAGGAAAAAAAAAGGAAGACTATCTGCACCAACATCAGATAAATCAACTTTAAGAGAAAAAAAATAAACTACAGACAAAGAAATGTTTTATAAGATAAAAGAACCAACTCATTACCTCACCGGTGTGTCCTGGAACCCCATCTCTCCAGACCCCTGCCCCACTAGGGAAAGATAGAAGCAGGCTGGGAGTCTGGATCAACCTGCCACAATGCCCATGTTCAGCAGAAAAGCAACTACAGAAGCCAGACCTTCCACCTTCTGCACCACATAGTGATCCTGGGCCCATGCTCCCAGAGGGGTTAAGAACAGGAAAGCTTCCAATAGAGGAGATGGGATACAGAACTCTGGTGGTGGGAATTATGTAGAATTGTACCCTTCTTATCGTATGGTCTTGTCGATCATTAATTATTAAATCAATAAAAAAATAAGATTTAAAATTTTGAACCTAAAGGAAAAAAAAGAACAATCTCATCAGAATAAAGCAAGAAACTAAAAAAGGGAGAGAAATTTAAACCCAAAGTGATTAAAAGTAAGGAAACAATAAGGATTAGAGCAGATATCAATGAGCTAGGAAAAAGAGAAACAATAAGAAAAAGCCACTAATCTACTACATAGAGAATGTGCTAACAAGACAGACAAAAGACTGACCAAGAAAGAAAGAAGTCATAAATTGCCAAAATCAAAATTAGTGACTATCACTACCAACCTCACAGAAATTGATAGGATGATAAGGGAATAATGCTATGAGGAACTTTGTGCCAACATATTAACAACTTAGATGCTTAAAATCATTATTTATTGAGCAATGCATATCAAAATCACAATGAGACACCACCTCAGACCTCCTAGGAAGGTTACAAAAGGAAAAAGGGAAAAAAGGAAAGGCAATAGGAAGTCTTGGTAAGACGATGGGACATCTCATACATTGTTTGCAGGAATGTAAAATGGAGCACTCAGTTTGGAAAACATTTTGGCAGCTTCTTACAACGTTAAACATAAAGTCACCACATGACACAACTCTCCTAAGTATTTACCCATGAAAAATGAAATATATGCTCACTCAAACCACAAATGCTCATGGCAGCACTGTTCACAGTAACCAAAAAAGGAAGCTCACTTAAATGACGACTAGCCATTTAATGAATCCAAAAAATGTGGTAGACCTTACAGAGGAGTGCTCTTGGGTCATAAAATTAGAATGTATGGGGAGTTGGGCGGTAGCGCAGTGGGTTAAACGCACATGGCGCATAGTGCAAGGACTGGCGTGAGGATCCCGGTTCGAGCCCCTGGCTTCCTACCTGCAGGGGAGTTGCTTCACAAGCAGTGAAGCAGGTCTGCAGGTGTCTATCTTTCTCTCCTCCTCTCTGTCTTCCCCTCCTCTCTCCATTTCTCTCTGTCCTATCCAACACAACAACAATAATAACTACAACAATAAAACAATAAGGGCAAAAAAGGGGAACAAATAAATATTTTTAAAAAATTAAATCTTAAAAAAAAATTAGGATGTAGGGGCTGGGCAGTAATATACCCAATTGAATGTACATGTTACCATGCACAAGGACCCAGGTTCAAGTCCCTGGTCCCCACCAGCAGGGGAAAGGCTTCACATGTGGTGAAACAGTGCTGGTGAAACAGTTTCTCTTTCTCTCTCCTTATTTCCCCCTTCCCTCTCAATTTCTTTATATCCTATCAAATTAAATAAATAAATAATTTTAAAATAAGGATGCATAATAAAGCATGGATGAATCTGACATCTTTTCTACCTGAGTCTCTCAGCACCCACGTTTAGTCCCCTCACTGCCATAAGCCAGAGCTAAGCAGTGTTCTACTCTCTCTCTCATTAAAAATAAATAGTAAAATAAATAAAATACACATTTTTAAAAAAAATCACAGTGCTGCCATGGACTGGGGAGGTGGAAAAAAAGATGTAGGCAGTCTTGCTTTGCCCTTAGTTCCATCCAGGGCTCTCCCTCCTGAATCCTATGAGTTTTTGGTAGTGGCCTGACCCTCAGGTAGTCAGTCTCATCCATTGGCTTCAGGTTGGAAAGGAGGTCTCGAAACTTTACATCAGGCTCAACCTGACGCTGTTAACTGGCTACGGAAGAAGGGCAAATGCTAGAAGAAGAAGCAGGTTGGTAGGCTGAGTATTTATACTGCAAATACTGGCAAATAACACAAATAGCTACATGCACACACACCCTACAGTGGGTTGTCAAACAATCACTTGCATCCTACTGACTACCTGGGGGTGCTGAGTGACTCAGGTAGAAAAGTATTTTGCATAATTATTATGCTGTCTCCTGAGCCCACTGCTCTGTGCTTGTATCACCAAAGCTGTTTCTGTCTGGGGCTCCCTCCAGTCTTCTGTCCCTAGTTCTAGAATGCAGATCAACAGTTGGTCCTCCTCTTAGAAGGAACGCTGAACTACCAGGCTCTGCTGGGTCTGGCAGTTTTCCTTTGAGTACATATCAGCCTTATTTGTACTGCTTATACCTGCCCCAGGGCCTTTGCACATGATGTTCCCATTGCCTAGGCTGCTTTTCCAGCCTCCACACCCATTTCCCAATCTGCCTTCAGATCTCTGTGTTCCCAGAAACTTCTGTGATCCCACTCCACCCAGAATCAATGCTTATCAGTTTTTATCATGAGTGGTTGTGCATGTGTATGACTACTCCAGGCCTTTTGGGGAAGAGGGTAGGCATGTTCAACACTAATCTCCCACACAGAGCCTAGAACATTTCAGGTATTTGATAAATATCTGCTATGTGGATGGATGGATGGATGGATGGATGGATGGTCAGACTATTCAGTTGGAATACTAACTTTCAGGAGTGAGGGCCTCTTTCTGGGTCTGGCGAGGAAGGCTATACTTAGAGTCAGGGTTTGAGCATAGGGTTAGAGCCTGCATCCTTGTCCTATCATTCACTCCCTGTGGACCAGAACACCTCCACCTCATCTTCTGTAAGATAGGGTTGTAATAAAGGTCATTATGTGTTTGCCATAACCCCAAGGTCATCTTAGATCAGGCGTGACCACTGGCAGGCAAGGCTGCTATGAACTGTCTAGCCGCGTCTATACAGGGCTCATGTTAAGATACCCTGCTGCTTCACAACCAGACTGAGCTAGAGAAGCTGCTTGATCTCTTTGAGTTTCAGTCTCCTTGGTTGTGTGAAGAAGTTCTACCTTGCAGGTCAGCTGGAAGGCCAAAAAGGACCATATCAAGTACACAGTTTAGCAAGCCCAGAGCTCAGTGGGTGGCCCCTGTGACTCTCACCTTTCACTCTAAACCTACTGTATGCAGGCACTGTGTAGGATTGCTGGTGGAGAAACTGAAAGATGACATCACAGCCACGGTTTTTAGAATATGTCTGGGGGCCAGGGAGACAGCATAATAGCTATACAGAGTCTTTCAGTGGTCCAGGAGGTGGCGCAGTGGATAAAGCATCAGACTCTCAAGCATGAGGTCCTGAGTTCAATCCCTGGCAGCACATGTACCAGAGTGATGTCTGGTTCTTTCTTTCTCTCCTTCTATATTACTCATTAATAGATAAGTAAAATCTTAACAAACAAAAAGTCCTTCGTGCCTGAGAGTCCAAAATCTCAGAGTCAATCCCCTACACCAACATAAACCAAAGCTGAGCAGTACTCTGGTATCTATCTGTCATATTCTCACTTTCACTGAAAATATATATAAATTAGGTGGGGGAGATATCACACAGGCTATGCAAAAGACTTTGATCCCTGAAGCTCTGAGTTCCCAAGTTCAGTCCCCAGCACCACTATAAGCCAGAGCTGGGCAGTGCTCTGGTGAAAATGAAGGAGGAGGAAGAGGAAGAGGAGGAGGAGGAGAACAAAAAGGAGGAGGAAGAGGAGGAGGGGGAAAGGAGAAGGAGGAGGAAGAGGAGAAGGAGAAGAAAGAGAAGGAGAAGGAGAAAGAGAAAGGGAAAAAGAGAGGGAGAGAGAGAGAGAGGGGGAGAGTGTGTCAGTCTGGGCCAGGAGGTGGATCAGAGTTTGGGAAGAGACCTCCCTGTGCAGCTTTTTTCAGTAGAATACAATACAGCACAAAGCAGCCAGCAACCACCAGCTGGGCACATCTGAGGTGATTCCTTCTGCACTTCCAAGAAGAGGTGGGGAGCTCTGGCAGAGCCATATTTTCAAGAGTTTTATTTGTGGGATAGAAAAGTAGCTCACCTAGTAAGGTACAGGCCTTGCCACTTTCAAGTCCCAGGTTCAAGTCCCAGTACCACAGAAGCATACCACAGCACCAGAGTAAGCTCTGTTACTGTACTATTTCATTTTCTCTGTCTTTCTAACTAAATGGTTTATTTGTTTGTTTGTTTTTAATATAAAAGGTGGCCCTAGAGCAGTGGAATGGCATGTGCAAGAGCCAGAATCCACCAAAAGAAAAAAAATGTTTTATGCTTATTTAGTACCTGAATGACTCCATGGCTCCCAGTGGCTATATATATTTTTTCCTTTAATCAGAGGGTGAAAACAGGGAGGGAGGGAGGGAGAGAGAGAGAGAGAGAGAGAGAGAGACTGTCAACACTACTCCATCACTCATGAAGCTTCCCCTCTTGCATGCATTCTCATATTTGAGCACTCCCAGGGCCTGAACCTGGGTCCTTATGCATGGTAACATGTGGCCTCCACCAGGTCAGCCACCTGCTGATCCCCAAAGAACATGATTAATGAGAGTAATACATGCTGGTGAACTTTCATTAACTCATTGTATCCTCACAACAGTCCCATGGTGGGGTCCTATAGTCTCACAGACAGATGAGAGACAGACCCAGAATAACCAACATGACTCCTCTCCTGCTTTTTAGGATAAGGAAGGTGTATCCCCCAGGCACTTAGCAAGAGGGACCCCACCCTATGAATAGAAAGCAGCAACATACTGGCTGTGAAGTTCCCACTCCTGTCTACCCCCAGATTTGGGGAGAGCTGGGCATTCCACAGCCAGCCGACAGCCACCCCCTGCCAGGTGGCTTTGGCCCCTCTTCTGTTGGGGTTCAAGAGGGGGACGGTCTCCTTTGTTCCCCCAGGTCTTGGAGGTGTGTCCCTACCCCAGAGGGGTCACTGGAGGTCATGGGTCTGTGCCTCTCCCCAGGCCAGCCTGGCCACGCTGGCAGTCCTGTCAATCAGGGCCTACTGGCTCAGCAGCCGGCCTTTTATTTCCTAAATTAAAAGGACTTGTGAGTCCTGATTGAATTAAAGGAGGGAAGGTCAGCACTGAGACCGGCGGGGAAATTTCAATCATAGGAGACTGGAGGCAGCTGCAAAGGGCGGGGGGGGGGGGGGGGGGGGGATGGGGTGTGTGGAGCAGACAAGGCTAGGGCCAAGAGAAGGGACACCCTGGGAGGACACCACTACTTCTCCCCAGGCTAGACCTAGGCCCCATGTGGCAGAAGGACTGCGCACCACCCCTGTGCATTCGGTGTGTTGGTTCCCATCAGAGAGATCTCACCCTCTCTATCTCTCTCTAGCTCCTCACACAGCAGACACCCTGCACCACTGTGCTAGGCTGCACTGATGAGAGACCCTGAGAGCAGTCAGCTCCACCAGCAGCAAGTTCCCTCTGGCTTCCCTTTTATACTTTGAGGTGGACATTCCCAAGAAGAATGGACTCACTTTGGGGAGGCAGAGCATGGCTGCTCAGCTTGCCTCTTCTCCACCCAAGCTCTGGGCTCCTGGACACCTGGGACTAGAGAGAGAACCTTCCCACCTTTATTTAATTACACACTAGGAAGCCTTAGTCCTCAAGCTATGTGGCCTGGGGAAAGTTGGGTTATTTTGTTTTGTTGAAAGGAGGGCAGTTTCTCCATCTGTTACATAAGCTGCACAAATTTTCAGGGCTTGCCAGAAGTCTAGCCTCCCTGGATAGCCAGAGTGAGACATGCCTCTTGCCTGGGTGGGTACAGAGCCCACTATGCACACCATTGACAAGTGAGGGGTGGTGGGACCTTGAGCCCTCCCTCATCAAGCAGAGATCAGGCAGAGAGGAGCAAATGTCCTATAGCCTCTGAAAACAGGCCAGGAGAAACAGGCTTGCCCTGGGGGAAGTGGAATTGGGCTTAGCTCTGGAATGAACTAACTTCCCAAGTGAGGGCGGTTTCTAATGATGAATCATACAAAAGACCTCTCCCCTTCTCGGAGACACACACACATATACACACACGCATGCATGCACGCACACATGCTCAGCCCATTGGTTCTCCATTCAGGAAGCCTTACAGGGAAGAGCTGCACTACACTTGTGCCACTGAGGTCAGAGACGGAAAAGGACTTCCTATCATTGGGTTGGACATGGCACTGGCACACATCATCAAAAAAGGGGTTTCATGGGGGGAGCACATTTCTGGAGGCAGGAGTCCTAGACACACACACCCTCAACTAGCCAGGGAGGTGAGCCGGGCCTAGGTACAGAGTACTGGCTTCCTCCCTGCCCTCCACCCCTCCACTCCCCCACCACCCTCCCCACCCCCAGATGTCAGAAGATTTCTTCCCTGGTCTACAGACGGGTGGGTGGGGGTGGGGGGTGTACAGGATACTGATGCCACTGCTGCAAACAAGGCTTCTGGTGTCATCATGACCCAGTGGCTGGGAGACAGAATTGCTGACTGGCTTTTCCTTGTCTGTTTGAAGCTCACAGGCCCTTCATAATAAGTAAATAACAGCTGATTTTTAATGCCCTGGTAAAGGCTGTGCCTCTCCTGACCCACAGACTCAGGCCTTTTCCAGGTATCAGGTGCTCTGGCCATCGTGTTATAGGCATTGAACCTACTTAATCTCCAGTCAACCAATGTAACCCCATTCAGAGAGTGCACCCCAGCTTACTGGAAGCAGAGCAGCCAGCCTACACAGCCCTGCTGCCTCCTGAGCAAGAGCCTCTGTTCTGGTGTGACGGAGGAGATGGTCGGGTGTCCATGCCCACAGGGCACCCCAGTCTACATCCCAGGGCTCATGCCTCCAGGGAACTGCTTCTCTTTTCTTTTGTTTTCATGTAAATGGTCACATGGTCTGGTGAGAATTGTTTTTTGAACTGCCCAGACTACCACTCTGCCGAGCCCTAGACAGGGCATGATGCATGGAGATATGTCCCTCTCACCCTCATCCAGCCTCCTCCTGGCCATTCCCAAGATTTCTGGGAAAATTCTCCCTCCACATGCCCTGAGAATGCTTCAGACCAGCTTCTCTTCCACCTCAAAATAGTAATACATCTAGTAGAGCTCCTGTTACTATGTTTGAGGACCCCAGTTCAAGCCCCTATTCCCCACATGCAGGGGGAAGATTTACAAGTGGTGGAGCAGGACTACAGGTGTGTGTGTGTGTGTGTGTGTGTGTGTGTGTGTGTGTGTGTGTGTGTGTGTCTTTCTCTATCTCTTCCTCCTCTCTCAATTTCTGTCTCTACAATGAAAGAAAGAGGGAGGGAAGAGGAGGAGAATAAGAAGGGGAAGAAGGAGAAGAAAGAAAGAACGAAAGAAAGAAAGAAGAAGAGGAGAAGGGAAGGAAGGAAGGGAGGGAGGAAGGAAGGAAGGAAGGGAGGGAGGGAGGAAGGAAGGAAGGAAGGAAGGAAGGGAGGGAGGAAGGAAGGAAGGAAGGAAGGAGGGAGGAAGGAAGGAAGGAAGGAAGGGAGGGAGGAAGGAAGGAAGGAAGGAAGGAAGGGAGGGAGGGAGGAAGGAAGGAAGGAAGGGAGGGAGGAAGGAAGGAAGGAAGGAAGGGAGGGAGGGAGGAAGGAAGGAAGGGAGGGAGGAAGGAAGGAAGGAAGGAAGGGAGGGAGGAAGGAAGGAAGGAAGGAAGGAAGGGAGGGAGGAAGGAAGGAAGGAAGGAAGGAAGGGAGGGAGGAAGGAAGGAAGGGAGGGAGGAAGGAAGGAAGGAAGGAAGGAAGGGAGGGAGGAAGGAAGGAAGGGAGGGAGGGAGGGAGGAAGGAAGGAAGGAAGGGAGGGAGGAAGGAAGGAAGGAAGGAAGGAAGGGAGGGAGGAAGGAAGGAAGGAAGGAAGGAAGGAAGGGAGGGAGGAAGGAAGGAAGGGAGGGAGGGAGGGAGGAAGGAAGGAAGGAAGGAAGGGAGGGAGGGAGGAAGGGAGGAAGGAAGGAAGGAAGGAAGGAAGGAAGGAAGGAAGGAAAAAGGGCTTCTGGGAATGGTGGTGGAGTCTTCTTGCAGACACCAAGGCCCAGCAATAATGCTGGTGGCAATAAAAATAAATTCATAAATGAAAACCATGCTGGAAGGCAAGGGCTGACTGCTCCCCCATCACTCAGAAAACTACCCTTGGCTTCTGAGTGGTGCCCTGCTGTCCTGGCCCTGTTGGTGCCTCACCACACCAAAGAGAGGGCTCCACTCCCCCACTAAGTGACCTAGTCCCACCTGATGACTTTTAGTGACCCTTGTACACTAGGGAGAAGAGTGTGGATACCACCCAAGCCAGGTCACAAGCTCCAGGACCCCCAGTGTCATATATTCCCCTGGGGTCAGAAGTCCCTGAGTCTCTGCTGGGAGTGTTCTCGCTGCCATCTCACTTTGTCCCACCCAAGGGTCCTCAGACAGATTTAGATGCCAAAGCCACAGAAGGAGCTGAGCCAAGGCCTGGGAGCTCATGGTTAGTCAGACGTCTCCCTTAAGCTGTAGAAAGAAAAGTAATGTTAGCAGAATAGCTAATATAGGAGAGAACTTGTATTACCATGTGGGCAACCCCAGTCTGAAACCCCAGTGTACACTGTGCACTATGGCCCTGGGGGAAGCTCTTTGAAGCTTCTTCTTTTCCCTCTCTCTCTCTCCCTCTCTCTCTCTTTCCCTCCTTCCCTCCTCCCTCCCGCCTTCTTTCTCTTTATCTCTTAGTGAGGTTCTGAGCAAGCCTCTCTCTAGATGTGAAAAGTGTCAGCCCAAAACAGTGAAACACCCCCCACAAACACACACCTCGCAGCAACAACAGAAAGCAAGGCTGGAGGTGTTGAGACTTCTGTGACTGGCGGTATGGCCCAGTGGGGACAAGGAAGGCCTGGCAAGTCTGCCTCAAAGGAGCAGGTGCACATCACACTCAGGTCTGTTCTCAGAGGCTGGCCCAGCAGACCTATAACTTCATGTGCATCTCACTGCCACTGCCCTGTACAGACACAAAGGCTCAGTGATGAGCTTTGCCTGCTCAGGTCACACAAGCCAGAAGGACTTACCTCAGCAACCTGGCTCCACTGTGTCATGAACCCAGCCTTCTTCCCAAGGATGCTGTGTGGATATTGCATGGAGGGGAATAGGGAAAGCAGGAGGCAGAAGCCTGGGCAGGGAAGGGCCGCAGTAACTGAGAAGTGGGAGGCCTGGGTGATAGCAGGTAAGGGAGCAAGCCAGCAGGGAGAGTGAGAGGACTGCTGGCTGGGCCAGGTTCAAGAGGCAGGTATAGAAGAGGAATGGGGAGAAGGTTATGAGCTCTGTGAGTGCAGGGGGCTGCAATGAGAGCTCTAAGGGTGTGGGGCTCAGAGAAGGAGGTCCTGAGTGGGTCCAGAGAGGAGGGAGACCCCCAAGAGTGTCCTGAGGACTTCAATTTTCTTTTTATTTGTTTGTTTGTTTGTTTAAGAAAGGAGACATTAACAAAACCATAGGATAGGAGGGGCACAACTCCACACAATTCCCACCACCCAGTCTCCATATCCCATCCCCTCCTGATAGCTTTCCCATTCTTTATCCCTCTGGGAGTATGGACCCAGGGTCATTGTGGGTTGCAGAAGGTGGAAGGTCTGCCTTCTGTAATTGTTTCCCCGCTGAACATGGGTGTTGGCAGGTCTATTCATACTCCCAGCCTGCCTCTCTCTTTCCCTAGTAGGGTGGGGCTCTGGGGAAGCGAAGCTCCAGGACATATTGGTGGGGTCGTCAGTCCAGGGAAGTCTGGTCGGCATCATGCTGGCATCCGGAACCTGGTGGCTGAAAAGAGAGTTAACATACAAAGCCAAACAAATTGTTGAACAATCATGGACCTAAAGGCTGGAATAGTGCAGATGAAGTGTTGGGGGATACTCACTGCAGACTCTTGTGTACTTCTGCTTTCAGGTATATATTTTGCCCTGGTTTGTGGACACGTGTGAACATATGCTCTATCTCAGGGGACCTGGTCTATATCTAGGTTTGAGGACTTTATTGGGGAGTGGAACACCTGGAATGGAATTAGAGAATACTATGAAAGGAAAGTTCTCACCTGAGTAATGAAGCTGAAGGGTTGTCATTCGACACCTGAAGTCTCTGGACACAGTCTGAAGTGAAGCATGCTGGGATGGCATTCGTTGCATTGATTAGGTTGCGATTGGCAGATGCAATATTATTTTATATGAATTGAGAGAAGCATGCAAGAAAGTGGGTCCCACCGTAAGGTTCCAGGACTGGGGTAAATATAGGTTCTATTGTGGAAAGGGTTCAAGAAGACAATGGGTCGTTATTGTTATCATCACATTCTTTGGTAATTGGGCTAACTTTGAAAAGTCCCTTTGTTAGGGTTTGCTGCATAATACCCAGCATCTTGAATATAGTGGTGTCACCGGTTGCTTCTGTTCTCCCTGGTTTAGGCTTTTGAGAGAGTCAACATATCAAAGACTCAGCTTATGTATTAAAAAGACTCTGTGTTTTAAAAAGTTCAAGACATACAATCAATTTCTCCTCCTCTCATATTAATTAAATAGTGATTTATATGACTACACTTTAATAGGAGTATACATAAACACCATTCCCACCACCAAAAGAATGTGTCCCATCCCACCCACCCAACCCTACCCCCACCACCCCGGGAAGCCGAATGTCCACCCTCCCCCTCACCACAGGGTTTTTACTTTTTTGCCCTACTTCAATTTTCTTTTTATTTGTTTGTTTATATTTATTTGGTCTTAGTGAAAGGGAAAGAGAATGATTCTGGCTTATGGTGGTGCTGGGGATTGAACCTGGGACCTCAAAGTCTCAGGCATGAAAATCTTTTGCATAATCATTATGCTGTCTCTCCAGCCTGCAAAAGAAACAGCTGTAGCACTGCTTCATTATTCGTGACGCTTCTCCCCTACAGGTGGAGACCAGGGACTTGAACCTGGGTTCTTGTGCATGGTAACATGTATGCTCTATCAGGTGTGTCACCACCCAGCCTAGAAGAGGTGGGAGTCCTGAAAGGAGAAGTAGAGCATGGGGGAAGGGGGTCACAGTAAGGCAGCAAGGCAAGGCTTTCCATAAGCTGGGCAGCACCCAGACTTGGTTCCAGAGAGGTCCTGGGAGAGTGTATAGAAGACAGGTATTGGGGGTGGGCTTCGAGGTGAGAGGATGGGGACGAGGAGCATTCTCCAGGAGGAACATAAAAGCAGCACCAGGAGCAGCAGCTCTGGGGCTGCAGTCTCTCCCCCACTCCTCTCTTTTCTATCTCTCTCCTCCCCCCCCCCCTCTCTTTCTGTAGGAAAAAAAAAATTCAACCGAGGAGCAGTGAAAGGCACTGGACTCCTGAAAAATAAATAAATAAATAAATAAATGAATGAATAAATAAATAAATGTGGAACATGGCTTGAGGGAAGGTGTCAGTGCACATGGAGGGGCTTTCTCTTCTCCCAGTCCCCCATCTTATGTGAGGCCTCCAGAGTTTCCAGTCTGCTTGCCCAGGCTCCCCTGTGGTAAGCTTGTCCTGTCTGGATTTCTCCCTCCCCCACCTCCTTGGGAGCACTAAGAAAAGTGCTGAGTCCTCCTGAGGCCCTGGGCTGGGTTCACTGATTCATAAAGGCCTGGCAGCCAGAAGACAGAGCCCCCGCCCTGCCCCAGGGAAACCAGGCAGTGCAGCCACTCCAGCACATGGGAAGCCTAGAGGAGGATGCAGGAAGAGTAGCAACCTGCCTGCCATCCTTCCCACACACATCTTGGGCAGGTGGGAGAAGAACAAAGGGAGAGAGGGCCCATCACTGATGGGCAACCCTTAAGGCAGAGAAGCAGAGTGTCAGAGGAGAGAGCGAAGGGCAATAATTCTCTGGGAGAGGGTGTAATTCCTGCCAGCTGTGGCATCAATGAAGGCTCTTTAGAGGAGGTGACATTAGTGCTAGATCTAGGAGTTATGTCCAGTTTCACTGGAGGGAGGGGCTGGGGGGTGTCTTCATGTATAAGCCATTGAACTTGAAAGCATGAGGTCCTGAGTTTGATCCCTGGCACCCTATGTGGCAGAGTGATGCTCTGGCTCACTCACTCTCTTCCTCCCTCCTTGTCTTTAAAACAAAAATAAGACAGGAAAGAAAGGATATTCTCAACAGCATGCACACAGGCAGGAAATGGAGAGACCTCATCAGTGTCTAACTAGGTAGAGATCCCAGGTAGAGGGAGACTTGAGTTTTACCTCAACCCCAAAGAAAAGGAGGAGCCCTTGCAGAGTTTTCAGCAGAAGCACCTGATGTTGGCTCCCTCTGAGTGGGGTTGTATGGACACAAAGTGACAAACGGACAGGAGGGGACACCCATCAGGTCTCCCTCCTGGTGGAAATCTCACACCATCATCCAATTTCTTTCCAAATTGAGCTGGGAGTCCAGGTGGGATAAACAGAGCTGTGGGTGGGAGTGTTCACCTGCACAGACAGGCAGAGAAAGTAGGTCATGGCTGAGGGCCACCTGAAAGGTGGGGGTAGGGGCGAGTCTCTTCCTCCTTCCCCCAGGAAGACCCAGCCCCTCCAGAGGGCTCTGTGCCAAAGTGGGGGAGAGGCTTTGGATGCAGCCCTATCCCCAGGCCTACTGGCCACCTTCTTGCCCCTCCCTGGGGTCATCCCCACCTCTTTGTTCCTTATTCCACCTGGTCTGACTTTGCACATTTCCAGTAGCTCACTTTCGCTTCTGGAATCCACTTCCTATAAGAATTGAGTGCCTGGTTCCTTGGCAACTTCACTTCCTAGACTGAGTTCAGAACTCACTTGTCTATAACTTCACTGCTCCAGTTTAAGTATTGCACAGTTATTAAGTTCTATGCCTTTCCCTGTCTTCTCCATATGGTAAGGACAATCTTTCTGAAATCATTACCAGTCACCCCAAATGCCAGGTAGGTTTCTCTTAGAGCCTTTGTTCCCACTGCTGAGTTTTTTTTTTTTTAATTTATAATTCACTTCCTAGACTGAGTTCAAAACTCACTTGTCTATAACTTCACTGCTCCAGTTTAAGTACTGCACAGTTATTAAGTTCTATGCCTTTCCCTGTCTTCTCCATATAGTAAGGACAATCTTTCTGAAATCATTACCAGTGCCCCCAAACACCAAGCAGGTTTCTCTTAGAGCCTTTATTCCCACTGCTGAGTTTTTTTGTTTTTTTTATAATTGTCATGCAGTAAAATTGGCTTTCTCTCCCTTCTGGTATACAGTTCTAAGAAACAGAACGCACACACAGAATCATGTAACAACCACCACAATCAGGATACTAAAACATCATCTCCAAAAAACTCCCTCTAGTTACACCCTCTCCACACCCATAACCCTAGCAACCACTAATCTGTTTTCCATCACTGTAATTTTGTCTTTCTGAGACTGTCAAAGTAAAGGAAGTCATGTAGGGTTGAACCATTTTTGACTGGCATCCCTCATTTAGTCTGAGAGCCATCCAGATTGTTGCCTCTATTACAACTGTTTCTTTCTTTTTTTTTTTTCTACCAAGTAGTACTCCATCATTTGGCTATGCCACACTTTAACATTTCTTTGCTGAATTTTATGGCATATGTTTAACTTTAGAAAAAACTAACAAAGTGCTTTTCAAAATGGTCATGCTATTTCACTTGTTCCTCTGCATTCTTATGCACTTGGCTTTGCCGATATCTTCGCTCTTGCTATTCTAGTAGGCATATGATGACCTCGCCTCAAGTTTTCATTTCGCATTTCACTCATGGCTATAATGATGTTGAATATTATTTTCCTTTGGCATCCTTACACCCTCTGTGCTGAAAGGCCTTTGTAAATCATCTGTTCAGTTTTTAATTGGGTGGCTTATTTTCTTGCTGTTGAGTTTTGAGATAAAAGTCCTTTGCTGAATATGTGGTTGGCAATTATTCTTTTCCCAGCCCCTAGATTTCTTTTCCAGTATCATGACAGTGACTACGGTGGAGTTAAAGTTTTTATTTTGATAAAATTTAATTTAATATTTTTATATTCAAGGGTCATGCTTTTTTTGGCATCCATTATAGATTCCTTTATCTTATCACTTTCTTCTTCTAGCGTTTGCCCTTCTTCCATAGCCAGTCAACAGCGTCAGGTTGAGCCTGATGTAAAGTTTCGAGACCTCCTTTGAATCTGGAGAGGTGGCAGTCGTTGACTAAGTGGGTCATAGTCTGTCTGTAGCCGCAGGGGCAGTTTGGGTCATCTCTGGCTCCCCAGCGATGGAACATAGCGGCGCACCGGCCATGGCCTGTTTGATAGTGATTGAGGAGGGCCCAGTCATAACGTGCTAGGTCAAAGCCGGGTTGACGCTTGCAGGGGTCTGTGATGAGGTGTTTGTTCTTTACCTCAGCTGACTGCCAACTCTGTTTCCAAGAGTCTGGAACAGAGAAGTTCAGTGTAGGCGTAGGGGACCAGATTGGATGACGAGACGTCAAGCGTTGGACAGGGTGGGCGAAGATATCCACATATATTGGCAGGTCCGGTCGAGCGTAGACGTGGGAAATGAACTTAGATGATGCCGCATCCCGACGAATATCTGGCGGGGCGATGTTGCTAAGAACTGGCAGCCATGGGACCGGGGTGGAACGGATGGTTCCAGAAATTATCCTCATGGAGGAATATAATTTGGAATCGACCAAGTGGACATGGGGGCTACGGAACCATACTGGGGCACAGTATTCTGCAGTGGAATAACTAATAATGAAGATCTTCACACACTTTACCATCTAAAAGCTTTACCTTGTACTTGTAGATCTATAGTAAAAAAAAAAAAAATGCACCTATGAGCTAGGAGAAGTCTCACCAAAGTAATGAAGTTGGTGGGTTCACATTCCATGCCTGACATTTCTGGATGCAGTCCAAAGTGTAACATGCCAATGTGGTACTGGTTGCATTGATTAGGTTGGGATCATCAGATGTAGTATCAGTTGGTATGAATTGGGAGAAGCATGCAGTTAAGTGAGCCCCACCCTAGAGGTTCCAGGCCTGGGAGAAATATGGACTTTATAGAGAAAGGGGGAGGTCCCTGCTGTCTCAGGGTTTAAGAAGGCTATAGATAGTTATTGCTATCACTAAATTATTTGGCAATTGGGTTAACTCTGAAATCCCTTTGTTAGCATTTGCTGTTATCATACAAGACCTCACCATAATTTATGTCCTTTTATGCTATTTACATAGAGCTGTTATCTTATAAACGACACCAGCTGTTTCTGTTCTCCCTGGTCTGTTTTTAGGAGATTTAATGTTTCAAAGAACAAGTCAGTATTAGAAGTGTATTAACAATTTGAACCCACTGTTAAAATTCAATCTGATTACCAATTTGAGCTTTTAAGTGCTTAGATTGAAGGTATATATACTCAAAGTTATGTTCTATGCATCAAAATGTTTGAGACAGTTGATTCATTTTCCCCCCTCATATTAATTAAATAGTGATTTGTGAGACAATAAGTTAATAAGAGTGTATTTTAACACCATTCCCACCACCAAAGGTTTGTGTCCTCCCCACCCCCAGTGAAGCTGAACATTTACCCTCACCCTCCACCCAGAGATTTTTAGTTTGGTGCCATACTCCAAATTCAGTCAGATTCTGCTTTGAGTTTCCCTTTCTTTTTCTTTCTTATTTCTTTTTTTTTTTTTTGCCTCCAGGGTTATTGCTGGGGCTTGGTGCCTGCACTACAAATCTACTGCTCCTGGAGGCCATTTTTTTTCTTTTGTTGCCCTTGTTGTTTATTGTTGTTGTTGTTATTGCTGTCATTGTTGTTGAATAGGACAAAGAGAAATTGAGAGAGATGGGGAAGACAGAGAGGGGGGAGAAAGACAAACACTAGCAGACCTACTTCACCACTTATGAAGCGACCCCCCTGCATCAGGGGGCTTGAACTGGGATCCGTGTGTTGGTCTGAGCTCTTTGCACCATGTGGCTTAACCTGCTGCACTACCACCTGGCCCCCCTCGAGTTTCCCTTTCTGATCTTCTTTCTCAACTTCTGTTGATGAGTGGGACTATCCATATTCATCTTTGTCTTTCTGACTTAGCTCACTTAACATAATTCCTTTTAGCTCCATTCAAGATGGGTCAGAGAAGGCAGGTTCATTGTTCTTAGTAGCTGCATAGTATTCCATTGTGTAAATACACCACAGCTTTCTCAGCAGTTCATCTGTTGTTGGGCACCTGGTTTGCTTCCAGATTTTAGCTATTACGAATTGCGCTGCTATGAACATAGATGTACACATATCTTTTTGACTGGGTGTTATGGAGTCCTTAGGATATATCCCCAGGAGAGGAATTACTGAGTCATATGGAAGGTCCATGCCTTATGAGAGTTCTCCAGACTGCTCTCCACAGAGACTGGACCAATTTACATTCCCACCAGCAGTGCAGGAGGGTTTCTTTGTCCCCACAACCTCTCCAGAATTTGTTGCTGCTGTTATTGTTGATGTTTGGCATTCTCACAAGGGTGAGCTGATATCTCAATGTTGTCTTCATTTAAATTTCACTGAATTAATCAGTGACCTGCAGCAATTTTTCATAGGTTTATTAACCTTTTTGATCTCTTCTAATAGTGAATATTCTTTCCATATCCTCTGCCCATTTTTGGATGGGATCATTTGCTCTTTTTGTTGCTAAGTTTGGTGAACTCTTTATATATTTTGGTTATTAGTCTCTTGTCTGATGTATGGCATGTGAAGATCTTCTCCCATTCTGTGAGGGGTCTCTTTGCTTGGGTGATGGTTTCTTTTGCTGTGCAGAAGCTCTTCATTGATGTAGTCCCATAGGTTTGTTTCTGCTTTAGTCTTCCTTGCAATGGGGTTTGTATCATCAAAGATGTCCTTGAGGTTTAGATCGGAAAGTGTTCCATCAACGTTTTCCTCTAAGTATTTGATAGTTTCTAGTCTAACATCCAGGTCCTTGATTCATTTGTAGTTGACTTTTGTTTCTGGTGAGATAAAGTGGTCAGTTTCATTCTTCTGCATGTTTCAACCCAGTTTTCCCATTTATTGAAGAGACTCTTTCCTCCATTTAATAATTTGCATCCCTTTATAAAAAATTAGATGCCCATAGGTGTGGGGGTAATTTATTTGTTTGTTTGTTTATTTATTTATTTATCTTGCTTCTGGGGTTACTGCTGGGCCTCAGTGCCTGCACTACAAACCCACTGCTCCTGGAAGCCATCTTTTTTTTTTTTTCCATTGTTGTTGTTGCTACTGTTGTTGTTGAATAGGAGAGAGAGAGAGAGAAATTGAGAAAGAAGGGGAAAGCAGAGAGGGAGAGAGAAAGATAGACCTCTGCAGATGGGGAGCTGAGGACTAGAACCGGGATCCTTACATGGGTCCTTAAACTTCACACTATGTGTGCTTAACCTGGTGCACTACTGCCTGACCCCCTAATTTAATTATCTTTGTTTATTGGATATAAAAAAACAGAATGGAGAGGGTAGGGGAAGATAGAAAAGAAGAGAGAAAGAGAGACACCTATAACACTGCTTCTCCACTTGCAAAGCTTTCCTTTTGCAGGTAGGGACTGAGGGCTCGAGCATGGGTCCTTGCACATTATAATATATGTGCTCAACGAGGTGCACCACCACCAAATCCCAAGCATTGGACTTTCAAACATAAGGTCTTTATCCCTAGCATCACATGTGCCACAGTGATGCTTTGGTTTCTCTTTCTCCCTCTTTCCCCCTCTCTCACTCTAATTATTTTAATATATATATATATATATATATATATATATCTTTTTTAAATACACAAAATTAATCTACATGCTTAAATCATGGTTTATATTTTTTGCTCATAAATGACCTACTGTTCCAACACCATTTGCTGGAAAGACTATCCTTTCTTCACTGAAGGGCCTTTTTACCTTTGAACATACTGATTATGTTTGTGTGGATAAATTTCTAGACCTTTTATTCTATCTCATTGACCTATGTGTCCATCTCTTTGCCAGTACTGTCTTGATTATTCTAGTTTTTTTATTTTTAATATCTTGTTTATTTATTTACTTAATAGAGACAGAGAAAAATTGAGAGGGGAGAGATATAGAAGAAGAGAGAGACATCTGAAGCTCATGAAGCCTCACCCTCATGAAGCCTCCCCCTCTGCAAATGGGGGCAGGGGTTTGAACCTGGGCCCTTGCATATGTAACATGTGCACTCAACTGAGTGCACCACCACGCACCCCCTTGATTACTCTAGCTTTACACTATTAAAATAAAGCCGATTCCTCTCATTTTCTTTTATTCTAAATTGCTTTTAGCTGAAAATTTTTTTTATAATTTTCCTGTTAATATCTCCCTACACCCTCATCCCCTCAAAAAAAAAAAACAAAAAAAAACCATCCTACTGGGATTTTGATTGGTGTTGTGTCAAACCTGCAATTCATTTGAACAAGCTGATATTTTTATTATGAGTCTTTCATATATATATATATATATATGTATATATATATATATATGTATATATATATATATATATATATATCCCTTTTGTTGCCCTTGTTTTTTTATTGTTGTTGTACTTACTATTTTTGTTGTTGATGATGTTATCCTTGTTAGATATGACAGAAAGAAATGGAGAGAGGAGAAGACAGAGAGGGGGAGAGAAAGACACCTGCAGATCTGTTTCACCGCCTGTGAAATGACTCCCCTGCAGGTTGGGAGACAGGGGCTTCCTTACGCTGGTCCTTGCTCTTCGTGCCACGTGCACTTAACCTGCTGCGCTGCTGCCCAACTCCCTTATATCGAGTCTTTCATCCAATGCATGCAGTCTATCTTTTCACTTATCTAGGTCTCTAATAATTTCTTGCATGTTGTCATTTTCAGCATACCTGTTCAGTACTTCACACTATGACCTTTAGTTGTTTAGCTAATACCTCCACCACTGGACTGCCAGCGCTGCCAGACGTCGTGTCCATGCTGCCCTCCTCTCTA
Organism: Erinaceus europaeus; assembly: GCF_950295315.1. Lineage (NCBI taxonomy): Eukaryota > Metazoa > Chordata > Mammalia > Eulipotyphla > Erinaceidae > Erinaceus > Erinaceus europaeus. The sequence goes on from NC_080165.1 coordinate 68,751,102, forward strand.
AGTAGCGCAAATCCCTCTCTAAACAACTTTCAGCAAGCAGCAGCATTTCTGTGTGCATCATCTCATTTAATTGTCCCACCACACTTACAGGGTAGACATTGCATTCCTGGCTCTGTGGAACAGAAAACTAATGCTAGAAAAGGAGCTGCAATGACATCACTGGAAGCTGGTGCCCAAGATTCCCATCCCCAGAAGGACTCCTCCCTTTGAGTGTGGGTAGGACCATTTAAAAAAAATTAATCTTCAATATGAGTATGATAAGATATATGATAACATGTTCTTTTTCTTTTCCAGGTATATTAAACTTTATTAGAAACATTTACATGTTAGGGCGAGAGAAAGAGAGAGAGAGAGAAAGAAAGAGAGAGAAGAGACAAAGATACTTACATGGTGCTTACATGGTATTTTGGAAAGAGAGAAAGAACGAAAGTTTCAGCCTTCTAAAACCAAAGCCCCACCTACACCTTCTAAGCCACATCTGTAACCATTCCTACTTTCTGGGTGGTACCTTCTCCCTCAACATTTCCCCCTCTAGGAGGATGGGCCCAAAATTCTTTTTGGGATGTTGAAGGACAGAGTTTCACGCTTCTGTAACTGCTTCCTGATGACATGTGAGCAGTTGCCTGATCAATTCATACTCCTAGACAAGCCTATTATATCCCTATTACTTCCCTAGTAGGGTAGGGTTCTGGAAAGATGAGGTTTCTGGACACTTCACCATGTGGTCATCTGTGCAGGGAGGTCAGTAGCAGCATTTGGGACGTGATGGACTGAAATGGTCACATAGCGATCTGAGCAGAAACCATGATAACATATTCTAAGGTGGGTGGTAGCACACCCGGTTGAGCACACATGTTACAGTGTGCAAGGACCCAGGTTCAAGTTTCCGGTCCCTACCTGTAGAAGTGAAGCAGTGTGGCAGGTGTCTTTCTCTCCTCTCTATATTTTCTTTTCCTCCCCAGTTCTATATTTCTCTAACAAATAAAAAAATATTTTAATTTTTTTTAGTATTTATTTATTTCCTTTTGGTTGCCCTTGTTGTTTTTACTGTTGCTGTAGTTATTATTGTTGTTGATGTCGTCACTGTTGGATAGGACAGAGAGAAATGGAGAGAGGAGAGGGAAGACGGGGGAGGGGGGAGAAAGATAGGCACCTGCAGACCTGCTTCACCGCCTGTGAAGAGATTCCCTTGCAGGTGGGGAGCCGGGCTCCAACTGAGATCCTTACACCAGTCCTTGGGCTTTGCACCACGTGCTCTTAACCCACTGTGCTACCGCCAGACTCCCAAAATAAAAAAAATATTTTTAAAAGATATTCTGTGGTTTGATCACACTCTGCAACAAAAAACCAACAGAATTTGGCAATGCGGTTAAGGTCCCTAATCAGTTGACTCGAATCACAAGGGAGATTTTTCTTAGGTTGACCTGAATCAGCTGTGTATGCCATTTAGCTGAGAGCCTAGAAGACACCAGAAGCAGTCAGGGAGATTCAAAGTGGAGGAAGCACTATGCTGCTGAATAGTTGGAAGAAACTGCCTTGCTACCCAGAAGGAGGTCTGGTAAGAGTGGCATTGGAGTTGAGACCTTCAGTCCCACGATCATATGGAACTTGAGAGGAGAGCCCCAGATGGGATGGCAAGCTGAGCTAATATTGTGAATTCAAGCTGGGGCCTCCCTGAGCATGTTACCTAATTATGCCAGAGGCTGTGAGATAACAAATGGGTGTGGCTTCAAGTTGCCAAATCTGTGATCACTTATTGCACAGCAATCAATAGTAAATGAAAACAAGGGACTTCCTCAGGCTTCTACTGGAGGTAGTAACCCCACTAAGCTTTTGTGATCTACCTCTCTTGCATTTCCTAACACCATCTCCTTTGGGGGGGCATGAGAACCATCCCAGTTCATGCTTTGTCTCTTTTTCTTGAAAAAAAAATTTTTAATGGCATATGTAAAAAAACAGAATATATAAAAAATGGAATATATATATATATATATCACCTGGGGAAATACCTCAACTGGTAGAGCATGAAAATTACATGGTTTGATCCCTGTGTTGCATGTTCTAGAGTGATATTCTCTCTCTTTCTCTCTCTCGCTCCCTCTCTCTGATAGCACTATCTCATATGAAATAAATCTTAAAAAGAAAAAATATCACCCAGTGTTATACCTTCTGTCCGCTTTATTTTATCTCTTTGGGTCACAGACTTAGAGATTCCTTGGCCCACTGCAGTCATCAATGGCCCAAGCACAGCCCACTTTGGTTTGTGTTGGTTAGTTGATTTTGATAGCACCATAAGCATACCTAAATCCACCGCCCTGAATAATAGCTAGTTCTTGACAGTGCTGTGTAACCATGGTCCCTTACCCCTCACCCTCCAGTAATACACCTGAATCTTTTATCCATCCTTCTCTTCCCTAATGCTTTATAGAATTTGACTGCATCCATGTGGATCCCACAAAATTATTTTTTTATCTGAATGGTTTTAAATTTATAAAAATTATCCTATGGTTCTTAATCTCTTGGGGCATTTTCATCTTAGTTCCTAAGATTCATGTTCATTGTTGCACATTTGAGCAGGGTTTTTTTTTTTTTTGCCTGCTGTGTAGTATTTCACAGTATGACCTCATAGCCACAGTCCATTCATTCACTCAGCTCCTGCTGGGTGTTTGGATGGTTTCCAGGCTTTATCTGGCACCAACAGTGCTGCTCTCAACATTCTCCTGAGTCTCCTGGTTTAGAAATCCAGTCCTCAGGAGAAAGAAAGAAAGAGAGAGAGAGAGAAAGAAAGAAAGAAAGAAAGAGAAAGAAAGAAAGAAAGAAAGAAAGAAAGAAAGAAAGAAAGAAAGAAAGAAAGAAAGAGAGAAAGAAAATCCAGTCCTCTGAGTCAAATTCCACCAAAAGAAACTGAAAAGGAAAGGGTTGCATTTCTCTGACATAGGAGAAGGAGAAATCTTATAAAACTCCCTGCTAGGGACTCACCCCAAACTGTTGTCCCAACAGATCCATCAGGTGCTATCAGCCCTAAATACTAGCCTGTGGCCAGGAACCCCTGCCACCACAGGAACATGAGCAGCTGGCCAGCAACTCCATCCCAGCCCACCTTTCAACATCCAGCCTAGCTCCAAGGAAGCCTCTTACCACAGTGGCAGCTCCCTCACAGCTGTAGGCAGGGCATTGGCCCCCAAACCCTCTCTCCAAGCACTCGGCATGCAATGTCCCAGAAAGCCCAACCCCCCACCCTTTACCACTGCAGAGCATGCAATGACAGCCAATGTGACAACACACTAGCCAGGCAGGAAGGGGAAATACAGCCCCAGGCAGGTCCCAGCTCTACTGTCCTCGATGAAGATGCTGGTTGACTTACTGACCCCTTTTCAGGCCAAAGTGTCCTCACATGGCCCCTAGAAGATAGATACCCAGTGAGATAAGAGGCTTCACATCTGGAGAAGAGACCACCCTGAGAGGGCAGAGAGGACTCAGAGAACCACCACATCTAATAGCTCCGGATCTCCCTGCAGAAAGAATCCCCGTGTGGAAGGGCCATTTGTGCCCCAACGCTCAGAGTTCCCATCTGCATGGCCACCATCCAATCAGCGGAGCTAGGGTGGTATCCCCATGGGACCCACCTGCCCTCTTGATAGGAGTTGACCCATGGCATGGAACAGGAGTCCTCACTGTGGGACAAGGAATCTCAGAGGTCAGGGCCATAGCCTTGACAGAAAAAGTAAAAGAAAAATTCCAGCTATGGGCTAGGTGATTTGTTTAAGGTTGTCAGTCTTTTGCCTGTTCATCTATAAAGTGGACTTGACAAAATGCAACTTGAGATGGTGATGAAGAACATGTAGCCCAGGCTTTCAGGGGCCAGCTGGTGGTACACTCAGTGGAACACACATGTTACCATGCACAAGAGTCTGGGTTCAAGCCCCTGGTCTCTACCTTTAGAGAAGGGAAGCTTTACAAGTGGTGAAGCAGGACTGCACATTTCTCTTTCTCCCTCTCTGTCTCCCCCTCCCCTCTCCATTTCTCTCTTTCTCTATCCAATACATAAATAAATAATAATAATAAAGGACATTCACCTTGGGTTCTCATTAACTATGTGACCCTATACAGGTCTCCTAACCTTCTTGTGCTTCTGTTTCCTCCACTATGAAATGGGGTTGAAAATGTAGCCTAGCCTCACCAAGTCATCTTAAAGACTGAGTCAATAGATGTTTCCACACTGACTGGTTCAAAGTAAGTGATCAATAATGACACTCATCAGAATGATAGGTAGTCCACACCATTCACTCAGTCATTCACTTGATCAACTATTTGTGAAAATATTTATTATTTACTTATGAGAAAGAGAAAAATAGAGCATCACTCTGGCACATGTGATGCCAGGGATCGAACTCAGAACCTCATGTCTGGGTGTCTAACATCTTTTCTACTGTGCCATCTCCTGGGCTACACTTAACAGAAGTAGGATGATGGAGGAGGAATATCAACTACACCAAGCTGTCTGGAGCCATGAGGGAAAGAAATCAGAGAGCCCTTGATGTCAAGCACTTTCTTCCATTTGGAGAAAAGGAAAAGTGCCCTCGTGACTGTAGAACCCAGGGACTATGGAGGGAGGCAGAGGGCAGGATGAACAGCCTGCTTGCTGGGTGCCTTTCAAGAGAGATATTAGGGACTAGTACCTGGGTTCGAGTCCCTTGGCCAGCACATGGGAGCATCTTCAGAGGGGAAGCTTCATGAACAGTGAATCAGTGCTGTAGTTTTTCTCTTCTCGTTTTCCCTTCTCTGTCTCTCACCCATTATCAAAGAGAAATAGAGGAAGAGAGAAAAGAAGAGGAAGAAAGAGAAAAGAAAAAGAAGGAAGGAAGGAAGGAAAGAAGGAAGGAATCTTTAGGGAGTGGAGGAGTTGTACAGGTGTGAAGACCCAAGCACCGCCAGCTCATCAGGAAGCCTTGGCACACAATCTGTACCCAATGAGCCTCATATTCAGAAAAGACTATCCATTGGAGGGTACCCTGTGGAAGAGGATGAAGTAAGCCTGCCACCGAGGAATAGAAAACTGTGCCACGTTGAGGCTATTTATGCTCATTACATCTCACCAAAAAACTTAGAGAGGTGTTATGTTTGCATGCCACTGCTGTGGGAGCAGAGGCCAGTAAGTAGTCGTGCTTTGTTCAAACCTGACTCTTCCAGCTCCAAGCTCCAAGACAACAGCTGACTTCATTTAAGGGAAAGGAAAAAAAAAAATCTCTGGGGCTGGACCCCTCCCTGTTATCCCCGGGAGCAGGAAATAGGTTTTCCCTCAAAGATGAGTTTGAAGCAGGCTTTGGGCTGGGATGCTCATTCCAGAAATAACTTTAGACCCCAGGCTGAAGGATGAGGACAAGAGACAAGGTAAAACAGGGATGGAGGGTCAGTCAAATACCAGATGTTTTATTGCATTAGTCATCCTTGTGACTAATTAATTAGTTGAACCTAATTAATTAGGTTCAACTGGCAAAGTAGCTCACATAGATAGTGCACCTGCTTTGTCATGTGCTTGAGCCATGTTTGAGATTGGCTCCTCACATTTGAGGGAGCTTCCATGTTTTGTCTGTCTGTCTGTCTGTCTGTCTGTCTCTCTCTCTCTCTCTGAAAAAAAGACAACTCAGAGCAGTAAAGTCCCAACAGTATATCCCCTCCCCAAAAAAATAAGAATAATAAGGAGTCAGCTGGTGGCATATCCAGCTGAGCACACGTTATCATACACAAAGACCTGGGTTCAAGCCCCTACTCTTCACTTGTGGGGTGGGGGGGACTTCATGGGCAGTCAAGCAGTGTTTCTAGTGTCTCTTTCTCTCTCCCTCTCTATTTCCTTTTTCTCTCTCAATTTCTCTCAGCCCCATCAACTAAATTAGACAAAAAGAAAACATAAAGGTTGGTGTTGTAAGGATCCCGGTTTGAGCCCCCGGCTCCCCACCTGCAGGAGAGTCGCTTCACAGGCAGTGAAGCAGGTCTGTAGGTGTCTATCTTTCTCTCCTCCTCTCTGTCTTCCCCTCCTCTTTCCATTTCTTTCTGTCCTGTCCAACAACAACAACAACAATAATAATAATAATGTCAATAAACAACAAGGGCAACAAAAAAGGGGGAAAAAAAAAGAAAAAAGAAAGGCCACCAGGAGTGGTGAATTCATCATGCAGGCACTGAGGTCCATCACTAACCTTGGTAGCAGTGGGGGGAAAAAAAATTAAGAGCTTCATAAAATGTGCCTCAAAACTGTTTGTCCTAAGGAGCAAATGGGGAGACATTTGTTTCTTGGATTCTGTCCCTCTGCCAGGTGAGATCGCCCCCCCCCCCCCCCCGGTTTTTGTTTCTTGCAAGGCAAGCAGGCGGGTAAAGTCTTCTGGTACCCACAGGCTGAGGGCCTCAGGCACCTGTGAGCAGGACACCAGAGACATGGAGCAGGATGCAGGATGCTATAGACTCTGGGTCAAGGCACCCTCAGATTGTATCTATTAGGAGCCATGAAATATACAGAGCCCTGATGCAGGGGCCAGGTGAGCAATGGGTGCAGAGGACCATGGACACAAGCATTCAGTACAGACCCACACCTCACTGTCTTCCCTAGCAGCTGCCTGCAGGGCCAGCTTTGCAGAGTGGGAAAACACATTTCAGTGCAGCCAGAGACTGGCCCTCAGCAGGGAAGTGGGCAAGTCCTAAGCACACAGCAGAGTCTCAGAGTCCTATTTGGCTTTGTCCAAATCAAGGGCCAGTCTGGCTTCACTCCTTAAGTGCTTCCCTCCCCAGGGGGCCTCGGAAGGAAGCAGAATCCAATCAGCCCAGAACTCCAGCCAGAGCCCTCCTGCAGCCCCAAGGCTTCTCCACATGCATCTATTTCCTGTCCAGAGGCTCACTTCAATTCTTAAGCACCTCCTTTGGGCTCCTCCACTCTGCTCTCTCCCTGCTCAGAGAATCAGCTCTTTGCCTGGGCTGCACCCTGGCTCTGTCTTGTTCACCAACCACCCCCAGATGCTGCTTCTGGCTTCCCCAGCCCCCTGTGGCTTGATCTCTTCCAAGTCTGTTTGGGTCCTGCCCAAATCACTAATTACAAATAGCCACTTGCCTCCTCACTCACACAACGTGGCCATTGTCCACTGCACAAGGGAGGGCCAGCCTGGTCTGTGCTGTGGCAGAGGAAGGATGTTTATCCAGGGGCTGTGGTACCACCTTTGGACTGAGTTCAGCTACCCTGTGTCACACGCAGGCTACGCTTCTTACAGATGCTCCACCACAGGTTCAGGGACCAGCACACAGGTGACCACTTACAGAAATGAGTCCTTAGAGGCTTCAATCCTTTCTCAGCCATGGGCACCCTCTGCTTAGGTCCCTAGATCTGATCTCCTCTCCTCCCTCTCATCTCCTCATTCAAGCCTCATAACTACCCTTCCCACCAAGATGGGTTTGCAAATCCATTTCACAGATAAGGACACTGAGGCTCAGGAGGCTCACTAGCTCACCCAAGCATGTGGGAGGAGAGGGAGAAGGAGGAAGAAGCCTCACTTCTGTAGAGATTCACAGGATGGCAGAGATGAGCAAAGCATCCCTCTGGAAGTTTCTGATCTTTCCCTTGAAGAGGAGGCGATGTATTCCTCAAGGTCACTCAGAGCATTCCTCCACTGAGCTAGAACTTGGGGGGTTGGACCTTGAGGTGGGATGGGGCCACCCAGAGAGGGATGAGAGAGCAGGCATAGGGTAAAAGGGAACAGAGAGTACCCTTCTGAAACAACTCTTCAGTACTAGCAAGATAGCTCACGTACGAGTGTTCCTACTTTACCATGAAAGAGGCCTTTGCTCAAGCCTGTCCCCCACTACAGTGGAAGCTTAGATGCTGTGGTGTCCTTCTTTCTCTACCTATTTCTGTTCTGTCTCTCACAAGGACACCCCTGCCCTGGATTATATTGATAGTTTGCTTACTTTTATTTTTCAAGTTCATTCACCTTAGTCATCTATTGATATATTCCATATCTGAACAAAACCATGCAGCTGTTCTTCCTTGCCGGGATAGCCTGAAGGTGCTTCTTCCCGAGCTAGTGCTCTCTGGGTTGGAGAGAACTCAACTGGAGCCGATCTAGGCTGCTGCGTGGGAGAGGGATCAGGAACTCGTGCAGCACTAACTTCGCAGGAGATACACTCTGGAACTCTCGGAGCCGGAAAGCAATTTCCAAGTGTCTTTAATCAGGAGAGCAGCTGTTTTTATACTCTCCAAGTAGGGTGGAAACAGGATGTGACATAGAGAGGTTGGAGCGAAAAGTGACTGATGGAAGATCACGGTTTGACAAGGAGAGGATCAGGGTGTGACAAGGAGAGGGGGTGGAGCAGGTGAGAATTCTACCACTAAACCACCAATGCCCTGGAGGGAGTGTGGTGCTTTATGTAAATGTAAAAGTGATTTATGTAAATAGACCAAAGCTTTGAACAAATCAATCCCTATATAGGCATATGGTTAAGCAGAAGTCAGGGGGAGCTGGCATACTACCCAACACTTCCTCATCTCTTTACTTATTTCACTGAGCATAAACAGTGATGTCCATTTTATAAAATAGGGCATTCGCCAGTAGTCTCCTGATCCTGCCAGCCTGGACAGGGGACACACAGAGAGGTGGGGGCTATCAATCACTTTCTACACCATTGTTCATCTGCTCTAGATGCCAGGATGGGCTGGAGCTAAAGCTGGGCTGAGGTGGACAAACTTAGAGTCAATGGGGGTGAACATGGAAGTCAAACTGAGAAGGGGCTAGGCATGAACTTCCTGGATCTTCGGAATTCTAGAAGGATCCAAGATCTTTCTACTTAAGACTGTTGGCAGAATCTGAGATGTGTGTTTTTCTTTCTTTTTTTTTTTAAAATATTTTATTTATTTATCCATGAGAAAGATAGGAGAGAGAAAGAACCAAATATCACCCAGGTACATGTGCCGCCGGGGATTGAACTCAGGACCTCATGCTTGAGAGTGCAATGCTTTATCCACTGTGCCACTTCCCGGACCACGAGATGTATGTTTTTCTATACACCCCTAGGGACCCAGCTTCTAGCTGTTTTCAAAAACCCTACTTGTAGGAGTCACAATGGCCTCTGAAAGCTTTTCCAGTGGCAAACAGATCATCCTCAAATATAGTGGCCTAAAATCTCAATGGCTTATTAATTTCCCACACTTCTGGGAACTGTCCTGGCTGGTCTTCAAGACTCACCTGGTATTAGGCCAATTAACCAGCTACTTTCAACTGGACAGCCCCTTGGACCTCATTAAAAAATCTTGTGTCCTAGACCTCTAATAGATCCCTTTCTCCACCATCACTGGTCACTTCCATCAGGAACATAATCATAAACCCTTCTGTGGGCCTCTTTAAGACCTTGCCCTCAATGTAGAGCAGCAATGGTAAGGACTGCCCCACTCTCTGAAGGGAGGCTGGGTCAACCTACTCTACCACTTGAGGAAGACTGGTCCTGAAATGAATGCAGCCTAGAATGTCCCCACGTGTGACTATGGGCTGTGAACTCAGACTGATAGGGACACAGAGGTTATACAGGCTCCTATGCTAAATATAAATATATATGGGCCCTGGGTCAGATCAATGGAGTTTACAGTTAATGGCATTTATACATTTTCCTCATATTTGGGAGCTACTCTGTGCCCTAGTCCAGCTTTCTAGGCCTATTCTCAACTCAGACACCATCTTCCCAGTCAACATTTTTAGCCCACCTGCATGTTAGCTATTGGGCTCAGGAAAAAATTAGTAATGTCACGGGCCCCTTGGAACAAACCTAAAATAGACTTCCTAGCTTCTTCCCACATGAAGATCCTTAATTCCATCTGTTCTATTCTTACCTTTAGGGTCCTGGTTATCAAACAATTTGTCCTGATTTGTATCTTACCTTCTTTCAGACACCAAGTTTCAGGTGCTACCATGATGCCATTCTGACTTTCCTGAGCAGACAACCTCACCAATGTGTTCTAGAAACTCACCTCTCCAGAGCCCTACCCCATTAGGGAAAGATAGAAACAGGCTGGGGGTATGGATTGACCTGCCAATGTCCATATCCGGTGGAGAAGCAATTACTGAAGCCAGACCTTCCACCTTCTGCACCCCATAAAGAATTTTGGTATGGGCCTAGACCTCAAATAAATCCCTCTCTCCATTGTTACCGGTCATCTTTATCAGGAACAACAAAACAGACCCCATTGTGGGCCCCCATAGGACCTTGCCCTCAACTTGGATCAACAACGGTAGAGAATGTTCCATCCTCCGAAGGGAGGCTGGACAACATACTCCATGCTACACCTGAGGAAGATGGGTCCTCATATTGGGGCACCTTAGAATGTTCCTACTCATGACCACAGAATGTGAGCTCAGATCTACAGGGATGCAGAGGTCACATAGGCTCCTAAGCTGGATATGGGCCCCAGGTCACATCAAATCAATGGGGCTTACAGTCAACCATATTTATACACCTTTCCCCTATTTGGGAGCTACTCTCTTCCCTGGTCCTTTTTCTAGCCATGACATCATCTCCCCAGACAATAACTTGGATCCATCTGCATATCATATTTCAGGCTCAGGGAAAAAAAAAAACTAGTGTAGCCACAGGCCCTTTGGAATATAACTAAAGCATGCCTACTAGCTGTCTACAAAATGGAGGGCTCCCCTAACCCCCAACTCTTCATCGGCACTATTCCAGCCTCTAGGTCCATGATTGGTCAACAATTTGTTTGGCTTTGTACGTTAACTCTCTTTTCAGCCACCAGGTTCCAGATGCTAGCATGATGCCAACCAGACTTCCCTGGATGGACAACCCCACCAATGTGTCCTGGAGCTCTGATTCCCCAGAGCCCTTCCCCACTAGGGAAAGAGAGAGACAGGCTGGGAGTATGGATCGACCTGTCAACGCCCATGTTCAGTGGGGAATCAATTACAGAAGCCAGACCTTCCACCTTCTGCATTCCACAATGACTTTGGGTCCATACTCCCAGAGGGTTAAAGAATAGGAAAGCTATCAAGGGAGGGGGGGGGATACGGAGATCTGGTGGTGGGAATTATGTGGAGTTGTACCCCTCTTATCCTATGGTTTTTGTCAGTGTTTCCTTTTTATAAATAAAATAAAATTTAAAAAAAAAAAGAATTTTGGTTCACACTCTCAGAGGGATAAAGAATAGGGAACCTTCCAATGGAGGGGATGACATATGGAACTCTGATGGTGGAAACTATATGGAATTGTACCCCTGATACCTTAAAATATTGTTAATCATTATTAAATCACTAATAAAAATATCTTGGGCTTTCATGTGCTGTTGGTGGGGCCTCCATTCTCCTCCACTTAGTGTCCTATCCTCGGACTTCCCTTTAAGCTGAACAGCTTGAACTTCCTTACTTGGATGTTGCTTGCATAGAAGAGGGGATGAGAGGATGAAGTTTGGGGAATTGGTTGGATTCTTAGGGACTGAGTCTGGAACTGTCACAGCACCATTTCAGTTTTGCCATCACAGAAAGTCACAAAGTAGGGGGCTGTGCTATAGTGCACTGGGTTAAACACACACAGTAAGAAGTATGAGGACCTGTGCAAGGATCCCAGTTCAAGCCGTTGGCTCCCTACCTGCATGGCGGTTGCTTCACAAGCAGTGAAGCAAGTTTATAGGTGTCTATCTTCTTCCCCCTCTCTATCTCCCCCTCCCCTCTCAATTTCTCTCTGCCCTATCTGATTTTTAAAAAAAGGGGGGGGGGGAAGTGTCCATCAAGAGCAGTGGATTTGTAGTGCCAACACTGAGCCCCAGCAATAACCCTGGAGGAAAAAAGAAAACAAAAGTCACAAGGTCAGGTCAGATTCAGATAAATGAAAGCTGACTCCATGTACAGGTCATCCTCACTTAATAATAAATGAATTTGGGAGTTGGGCAGTAGCGCAGCGGGTTAAGCACAGCACAAGGACCGGCATAAGGATCCGGGTTCGAGCCCCCGACTCCCCACCTGCAGGGGAGTCACTTCACAAGCAGTGAAGCAGGTCTGCAGGTGTCTTTCTTTCTCTCCCCCTCTCTGTCTTCCCCTCCTCTCTCCATTTCTCTCTGTCCTATCCAACAACGATAACATCAATAACAACAACTACAATGATAAAAAAACAACAAAAGGAAAAAATATATATAAGATATAACAAATGAATTTGCCAATAACATGGAGCCGCCCATTTCCAATATTTCAGGCATAACATACTGTACTGGTAGTGGGCTTGTCAGCCATCTTTAGATAGTTTAATTCCACCTTTGTATCATTTGTAACATTTAAAACAATAATGTTTAGGGCAGGGGAGATAGCAAAATGGTTATGCAAAGAAATTCTCATGCCTGAGGATCCAGTCTCAAGTCCACTCTCCCGAACTACCATAAGCCAGAGCTGAGCAGTTCTCTGATAAAATAAATAAATAAATAAATTAATTAAATTTAAAATATAATGTTAAATATGTATCCAATAATATACTACATATTGTACTATAATAAAAGTGGAAGAGACTAATTGTATTATAGGGTGCACAAAAAGCACATAGACTAAAAATGATATTATAGTGTACACCAAAGTACAGTGGGAATAAGAATGAATGTGGGGGAGGAGATGAGAAATGAGATGCCGTTTTCCACAGCCAAAATTCTCGTACATTGCCACCATATCGATTCAGCAGAGAGCTGGCTGTTAGCTCCGAGCAGTTGATAGATAAGCAGGTCTCTACATGACGACTAGCTGTATTGATGCAGCAAGTTAATCATGGCCAAGACTCTGACCGTCTTTATCCACCACACAGAGAGCTGGCTTCTCTGGAGTCTGCAAAGTTAGAGCAGAGTCCAGATGGGCTGATGGAGACAGAGGCTTAGAGGCAACCCCTGCCCTGATCTCACCCATCAGCCCCCAGACCACAGCCTTCCCCAGTCCCCTGTGGGCCCTGGGCTACTAGAGGAATGGCTGGTGTTAGCTGGGGTCAGGTATTATGGAGCAGTGGGAGTGCCTGGGCCTTCCACTCTACCAAGCATTAAGGAATCTGATGCGGGTCTAGGCTAGGTGTCCCTTGGCTATAGGATGTGGGGAGGACACCTCTGTCCTGAAGAGCCCCATCCCACAAACAGACAAGCTGGGGAATGGGAATGAGTGCAGGGAAATGGGGAAAAGTCAGGGTCTACTCAGATCTCTTAGTCAAGCAGAGGTTTCCTTCCCCGGGGGGACTGAATCCAGTGTCTCAGGGATCTGAGGTCTCCCTCTTCTTCTTTCAACTGAGACCTTGTGCAGGTACTGAGTTCCTGCCAAAGTAGTGAGAAACTGCAGACCTATGTGCTGAACAGCCAAGCACCTAAGGGACCCACTCCCCCTGCCCCACCCCCCACATCCTTCCCTTGAGCTCCACCCACTTAACAAATATTTACTGAGCAAGTCTTGCTATGAACACTATGAACCAGGCACTGTGTTAGTCATCCACAACCATGAAAAATTGGTTTTTAGATAGATGAATAGATAAACTGAGACCACAGCACTCAAGCTTCTTCAGTGAAGTGTGGGTTTGGTTTGAACCTGGGTCATGCATATGGCAAAGTAGCACACTGTCCAAGTGAGCTATTTCACCTGCTCCACCACCCCCACCAAGACCCCTATTTGTTTTTTAATACTTGTCTTTCTGGAGTTCAGATGTGAAGAGTGAGAGGTAGAAGGAGGAGCATGTATGCTTATGACACTAAAACAAAGCTAATTTGAAAATCATAGAGCTTAATATTTATTCCCTGAGGCTTTCCTAGTAAACTACCACCAGCTCAGTGGTTGAAAACAACAGAAATGCATTCTCTTGCTGCTAGAGGCTAGCAGTCTGCAGAGTGTCCACAGGCCCACCCTTCCTGCAAAGGCTCCAGGAGGGCAGCATCACTTCTATCAGCTTACAGCCAGGCCTGTTCATGTTTGGAGTTCCCTGGCTTGTGACTGCACCCCACAGACCTCTGCCTCTACCTTCATATGGCCCTTTTTCTGGTTCTCTTTCTCTTCTCCTCTCTCTCTCTCTCAGATTATTGCTAGGGATTGGTGTGGACACTATGAATCCCCTACTCCTAGCAGACTTTTTTTTTTTTCATTTTATTGGATAGGAAAGAGAGAAATTGAGAGCGGAGGGAGAGATAGACAGGGAGAGAGAAAGAGAGACGCCTGCAGATCTGCTTTAAAAAAAACTTATAAAGCGTCTTTCCTGCAGGTGGGAAGCCAGTGGCTAGAGCCCTGACCCTTGCACGTGCCCTTGAACTTAGTACTATGTGTGCTTAATCCAGTGCACCACTACCTGGCCTCTCTCTCTCTCTCTCTCTCTCTCTCTCTCTCTCTTCTCTCATCTCTCATTCTTTCTCTCTCTCATTCTCTCTCTCCTCTCACTGTATGGACAACAGTCACTGGGCTTAACACCAATCCATCTCAAAAGTCTTTATCTGAAGCACACCCTTAAAGACCCTACTGCAAATAAACACACATTGTAAAAATTCCAGGTTGGGGAGGGAGATTCTGAATTGGGGGAAAGACACACTTCAACCCAGTACAGTCCTATTCATAGTTTACAGGCTCACTACAAATATATTAGAAGGCCATATGAGAGTTGGAGAAAAAGAGATCATAGTAGTGCAGAAGAGGGTGCCAGGGCTACAGTGAGGTGGGCAGGCAAATGATGGAGGGTGATCAGGCAAGGTCTCCCAAAGAAGGTGATAGTCAAAGCCTTCAAGGGACTGAAAGGGTTCATCCTGTGCATGTAGGGAGAAGGCTTCCAGGCAGAGGAAGCAGACAGTGCAAAGGCCCTGCGGCAGGAGTGGGTCCAGTACCTCTGAGGATTGAGGAGTCCAGAGCAGACTGAGCAAAGAGCAGAGTAGGAACTCCTGGGGGTATGTAGGCCTAGGAAGGACTTTGAACTTGATCTGAGTGATGTGGAGTGGGAGTGGAGGGGAAGCAGGAGCTGACCTTGTTTTCACAGCAACACTCTGGTCATCAGGTTTGGTATAGGCAGTGGGGGTTCCTGAGCTAAATCAGTAATCCAGCCACCCACTTCCCCACCCTTGGGTCAGAGGCTCTCCTGGCTCTGGAGTAGCTTCCCAGGATGCTGTCACATAAGTGGCGCCTCCCAGACCCTGCTGCTAGACCCCCTGCCTGCCCACAGGGCTCAGGTTTCCCCCTGTCAGCGGTACAAGCCAGAGCCTGGGAAGTCAGCTTTCCAGAAAGATTTCATCATTTTCCACTTGGAAAAGTTTGCTCCTCATGCCACTCCCTGCCCTGTTTCCAAGTCTGAGTGGGAAGGTCTGGGCCATACGGAAGCTCAGAAAGCAATGGCCAGGGTGGGCAGGGCTTCTGTCTTGCCCTGTGATGACCAGGACCAGAACCAGCCCACAACTCAGCTAACCAGGCTTTCACCAAGGAACACCCACCCACCCTGCCCCACCCAGCCCCTATGCCTGCATCCCCTGGTACTTCTCCAGGAAACCCTCCTGCCTCAGCCCCTCTGCAGCCTCCTAGGGTCAGGGCACTAGGCAAAGAGGACACTGGCACACACGTCACTCCACCATCACCCATAGGGGCACTGTGCCCTGCTGGAAAGTGTCCCTCTCCATGAAGTACCAGCCCCAGGAGCAGCCTGGCTGGGCCCAGCAGCCCCTTCCTTCAGCCAGACAGCAAAAGAGGTGAAAGGCAGGCCCATGGGTGCAGGAGAGCCCTGATAAGCTGACCTTCCTCCAGCTCCTGTTTTGGCTGAGCAGGCCCATTTGGTCTATGGGCCAGGGTGGGTAGGGAACCTGCAGGGAAAGGGCTCCTAAGGCCCCTCTGGAACAGCTCAGACCCAGGCCATGGCTGGGAGGACTCCAATACCCCCCATGGGGTGAAGGGGACCCTTAGCCTCCACCACAGTTACCTTGAAGCTCCCCCAGGTCTCTGTCACCTCTCCTGCCTAGGAAACTTGCCACCCAGCAAAACAGAAAGGACTGTGCCCCCAAGGGAAACTAAGAGACAGAAGCTGGTAAACATCCCCCTCCCCAACCCCATCCACCCACTCCTCATTGGCAGTGAGGGAGTTAAGAATCAGGGGCCAGGGGGTCGGGCAGTAGCACAGCTGGTTAAGCACAGGTGGCACAAAATGCAAGGACCGGCATAAGGATCCTGGTTCAAGCCCTGGCTCCCCACCTGCAGGGGAGTCACTTCACAGGCAGTGAAGCAGGTCTGCAGGTATCTCTCTTTCTCTCCTCCTCTCTGTCTTCCCCGACTTTCTCCATTTCTCTCTGTCCTATCCAACAATAACAACAACATCAACAACAACAATAATAACTACAACAATAAAACAACAAGGGCAACAAAAGGGAAAGTAACTATAAATAAATAATAATAATAATAAAGAAAATAATCAGAATCTATCAAAATAATTCACTTGGATAGTATGCTGCTTTGAAATGTGCATGGCCCAGGTTTGAGACCAGCTCCCACCACATTAAAGGAAACTTAGTGCTATAGACTCTCTCTCTCTCTCTCTGCCTTCTATGTCTCTATCTTTAAATATATATACAGGAATTATCAAGATCATATTCATTTCAGGGCATGGAATGTGGTCTCTGTGTTAGATGACCCTAGGAAATTGTTACACCAGCATGAGAAAGGCAGGCTTAGTGACAGAGAGAACTAAGCTTAATGTTCTTTTCTTCCCTTTTCCTTTCTCTTCTTTCCTTTCCTTTCTTTTTCTTTGATAGGATAGACAGAAATTGAGAGGGAAGTGAGAGACAGATACCTACACACCTGCTTCACTTCTCCTGAAGCTTCATCCAGGTGGAGATCGAGGCTTGGGAGCCTGAACCTGGGTCCTTGCACATGGTAGTGTGTGCACTCAACCAGGTATACCACCACCTGGCACCCTAAGCCTAAGATTTCAAAGGTGAATTTTGAATTGATCAGTAGTGACAGGTAAGAATGTCGATGATTTATTTTGACATATTTTGGCATCAAGAAAAAGAAATTAGATTTAGTGAAATGCCCATTTTTCTATTTCTAGAATGACTCCTTGTACTATTCTGTGTTTGTCTCAGTGTTTAAAGCCTTTCACAATAAAAATTAAGAAGAGGGGCGGGGTGGAAAAAAAATTAAGAAGGGCTGGGAAGATAGCATAGTGGTTATGCAAAAGATTTTGATGCCTTAGGCACTAAGATTCCAGGGTTCAATCCCCAGCACAACCATAAACCAAAGTTCAGCAGTGCTATGGTGAAAAATATAAGACAAAAAAAAAAGAAGAAGAAGAAGAAGAAGAAAGAAAGAAAAAGAAAAAGGGAAAAAGGAAAACAAAAGAACAGAAAGGAGATCATCTAGGACCACAACAAGACAGGACTAGAATGACTTCAAGAACCCACCAAATCACCAGTGAGTGCAAATATGTGTGGCTCGTGGACAGACAGGAGCCTAAGGAGTGAGAAAGTGGCAGGCAACAGTCCAGCAATTTACCAGTTGAGACACCACCTCCAGTCTGTTTCACCAAAAACAAGAAGGCTGAAGGGAGGAGAGGACCAACCAAATGCAACTATGAGTCTTCATTGCTACTGCCCTCACAAGCTGGAGCAGTAGGAGCAAGGCCCTGTGCTGACACTAGGGGACAGAGAACTAACCAGGAAACTCAGGAAAAGATCTATACCTCGGTGGCCTAGAAGTGGGGCTGTGAGAGTCTCTTTGCATAACCACTGGATTATCTCTGCTCCACCCTGCTTTATCTCTTGGTTAAGAATGAGGGATTAAGCTAAGAAGCCAACAAATAGTTTAAAAGCCCTCAGGTTCCATAGCCTAAAGGGAAGAAAAAGAACAAAAGAGGCTTTTAAGCCACTGAGCTCCAAATCAGGGATTAAAATACTATTGAAACAACTGTCAATTTCCACAACAGTGAACCCTTTAAGTACCTTACTTAGACACAAGTCAATCTAGGCAAGAGTGATCAGTAATTTGAAAAGTACTGAGAGAGGAACCTCATAACATACTATATAGAATGATTAAGCCAACAAGAAGAAATATTGCAGAAATGAACTAGGACAAGAGTCCAGCTAAAAAGCCCCCCAAAGGATGAAACAAAATAATGAGGTCAACATCCAAACACTAGCTATGGAAATAATCACAGGAGTGAGTAAAGAGTTTGAAAGAATCATCAACAGAAATGCAGAAGCAACAAATGAAACTCTGGGAGAAACCACAAATTATCTCAAGATTATTAGAGAGCTGAAAGCTGAAATAGATGAGCAAAGAACACAACTAGATGAATAAGCTAAAACAGTATCAGAACAGGGTAACAAAATAGATGAACTCCAAAAAATAGTATAGGGCAGAGAGAATAGAATAAATGAGGTTGAAGACAGAAATACTAAGATCAAGGGTGAATTAGAGACAACTAAAAAAGAAGAGATCTTAAAAAGATACTAAGAGATACTAAAAACAACAGAGACCTATGGGATGACTTCAAAAGAAATAATATATGCATTATTGGCTTACCAGAGGAAGAAAGAGAGGGAAGGGAAGAAAGCATTCTTCAGGCCATAACAGCTGAAAACTTCTCTATTCTAGACAGCATAAAAGACATAAAGGTTCAAGAAGCCCAGAGGGTCCCTAACAGAATTAACCCAGACTTAAAGACACCAAGACACATAATATTTAGAATAGAAAGGAATAAGGATAAAGAAAGGATCCTGAAGGCTGAAAGAGAAAAACAGAGAATCACCTATAGAGGAAAATCCATAAGATTAGCAGCAGACTTCTCCACACAAACACTACAGGCCAGAAGAGAATGGCAAAACATCTATCGAGTGCTCAATGAAAAAGGCTTTTAACCAAGAATACTATATCCTGCTAGACTGTCATTCTGACTAGATGGAGGCATAAAAAACTTCTCAGACAAGCAACAGTTGAAAGAATCAGCTATCACCAAGCCTGCCCTGAAAGAAGTTCTGAAAGTTCTCCTATAAACACTCAGACCACCATAAATAGGCCATCTATCAGGACACTCTAAAACTCTACAAGAATGGCTTAAAATATCTTCAACCTTTGATATCAATAAATGTCAATGGACTGAATTCACCTATTAAAAGGTACAGAGTGGGAAGATGAATGAGAAAATACAACCCAACAATATGCTGTCTACAGGAAACCCAACTAAATAAGACAAACACAGAAACAAAGTGATAGGATGGAAAACTATCATACAAGCCAGTGGCCCACAAAAAAGGGCAGGAACAGTTATTCTTATATCTGACACGATAGACTTTAAAATAAAATTTTAAAAGATAAGGATGCTCAGATATGCTTAATGCTCAGAGGATCAGTCAGTCAAGGGGACTTAGCAATTATTAATGTCTATGCACCCAAGAAGTAGCCATCTAAATACATTAAACATCTACTGAAAGAGCTACAGAAACATATTAACAGCAACACAGTCATAGTAGGGGACTTCAACACCCCATTCTCTCAACTTGACATATCATCCTGGCAGAAAATCAATAAAGACTTGAGGGAACTAAATGAGGAGACAGATAAACTAGAACTATTAGAAATTTCTAGAGTCATTCATCCCATGAAACTGGAATATACATTCTACTCAAGTCCACATGGGTCATTCTCAAGGATAGAACATATGTTAGCCACAAAGACAGCATCAGCAAATTCAAGAACATTGAAATCATCCCAAGCATCTTCTCAGACCACAGTGGAATTAAACTAACACTTAACAATCAACAGAAGATTAGTAATAGTCTCAAATGTGGAAGCTCAATAGTATACTTCTTAACAACTTCTGGGTCAAAGAGGAAATCAAGGAAGAAATCAAAATGTTTCGAGACTTCAATGAAAACGAAGACACAAGCTATCAAAATATTTGGGACACAGCTAAGGCAGTGTGAGAGGGAAGTTCATAGCTATACAAGCACACATTAGGAAACAAGAAAAAGCACAAATAAACAGCCTGATTGCACATCTTAAATACCTAGAAGAAGAACAAAGGAACCCTAAAGCAACCAGAAGGACAGAAATAAATAGCATTGAAAATAAGACAACCATACAAAAGATCAATGAAAGTAAATGTTGGTTCTTCAAAAGAGTGAAAAAAACCAACAAACCTTTAGCCAGACTCACAAAACAAAAAAGGGAGAACACCCAAATAAATCAGATCATAAATGAAAGAGAAGATATCACAACAGACACCACAGAAATTCAACATATCATGTGAGGCTTCTATGAACAACTATATGACACTAAGCTAGAGAACCTGGAAGAAATGGACGATTTCCTAGATACCTACCAACTTCCAAAATTAAGTAAAGAGGAACTAGATAACATGAACAGGCCCATCACAGCTAATGAAATTGAAACAGTTATCAGAAACTTTCCCAAGAATAAAAGTCTTGGACCAGATGGTTTTACAAATGAATTCTACAAAACCTTCAAAGAAAAACTAATACCTTACTTTTAAAAGTCTTCCAGAAGATTGAAGACACTGGAATACTCCCTTCTAGCTACTATGAAGCCAACATTACTCTGGTACCAAAAGCAGACAGGGACACAACCAAAAAACAAAACTGCAGACCAATATCTCTGATGAACATAGGTGCTAAAATAGTGAACAAAATTCTAGCCAACCGGATACAGCAGTATATTAAAAATATTGTTCATCATGACCAAGTGGGGTTTATCCCAGGCATGCAAGGTTGGTTTAATATACGTAAACCAATCAGTGTCATCCACCACATCAATAAAAGCAAGACTAAAGACCACATGGTCATATCAATAGATGCAGAGAAAGCCTTTGACAAAATACAACACATCCCTTTATGATCAAAACACTACAAAAAGGGGAATAGATGGAAAATTCCTCAAGATAGTGGAATCTATATATAGCAAACCTACAGCCAACATCATACTCAGTGGTGAAAAACTGGAAGCATTTCCACTCAGATCAGGTACTAGACAGGGTTGCCCACTGTCACCACCACTATTCAACATAGTGTTCAAAGTTCTTGCCATAGCAATCAGGCAGGAGCAAAGAATTAAATGGATACAGATTGGAAGAGAAGAAGTCAGACTCTTCCTATTTGCAGATGACAGGATAGTGTACATAGAAAAACCTAAGGAATCCAGTAAGAAGCTTTTGGAAATCATCAAGAAATAAAATAAGGTGTCAGGCTACAAAATTAACATTCAAAAGTCAGTGGCATTCCTCTATGCAAACACCAAGTTAGAAGAAGTTGAAATCCAGAAATCAATTCCTTTTACTCTAGCAACAAAAACAACAAAATATCTAGAAATAAACCTAGCCAAAGAAGTGAAAGATTTGTATACTGAAAATTATGAGTCACTACTCAAGGAAATTGAAAAAGACCCAAAGAAGTGGAAAGATATTCCATGTTCATGGGTTGGAAGAATTAACATCGTCAAAATGAATATACTACCCAGAGCCATCTACACTTTTTTTTTTTTTTTTTTGCCATCTACAAATTTAATGCTATCCCGTCAAGATCCCAACCAATTTTTTAGGAGAGTAGAACAAATGCTACAAATGTTTATCTGGAACCAGAAAAGACCTAGAATTGACAAAACAATCTTGAGAAGAAAAAACAGAACTGGAGACATCACACTCTCAGATCTCAAATTGTATTATGTCAGGCTGCACCTCAGGGGAGAGAGAAGAGATTGGAGTGGAGAGGGAACACAAATCTTTATTCACACAGGCACCTCAGAGTTGGGTGAGAGCGCAGCAGTTTGGGCCACGTGGAGCTAGCAAAATGACCACCTCTCACTATCCGCAGCAACCTTTATCTGTTTCCGGTCACCGAGGTGAAGAGGGGCAAAGAGAGGGAGGGGCAGAAGCAGAAGGGATTTTATGGGAGAAATTCCGGACGTGGCAAGTCGGGACAGGATTGGCTAGGAAACAAAGCATTCTGGGAATAGAGTTTCAACTCTTGCGGGAATTGACAATACCCTGGGGGACAACATGGTGGATATGACCGAATCTGCACAATTTCCCAACAGTATTATAAGGCCATTGTCATCAAAACTGCTTGGAACGTGAATAGACACACTGACCAATCGAAAAGAATTGAGAGCCCAGAAGTAAGCCCCCACACCTATGGATAGACATCTAATCTTTGACAAAGGTACCCAGACTATTAAATAGGGAAAGCAGAGTCTCTTCAACAAATGGTATTGGAAAAAAATGGATTGAAACATGCAGAAGAATGAGACTGAACCACTATATTTCACCAAATACAAAAGTGAATTCCAAGTAGATCAAGGACTTGAATGTTAGAAACATCAGATATTTAGAGGAAAATATTGGCAGAACTCTTTTCCACATAAATTTTAAGGATATCTTCAATGAAACAAATCCAATTACAAAGAAGACTAGGGCAAGCATAAACCTATGGGACTACATCAAATTAGAAGGCTTCTTCACAGCAAAAGAAACCACTACCCAAAGCAAGAGACCCCTCACACAATGGGAGAATATCTTTACATGCCATGCATCAGACAAGAGTTTAATAACCCAAATATATAAAGTGCTTGCCAAACCCAACCACAAGAAAACAAATAACCCCATCCAAAAATGGGGAGAGGACATGGACAGAATATTCACCACAGAAGAGATCCAAAAGGCTAAGAAACACATGAAAAAATGCTCCAAGTCTATGACAGTCAGAGAAATGCAAATAAAGACAACAATGAGATACCACTTCACTCCTGTGAGAATGTCATACATCAAAAAAGGTAACAGCAGCTAATGCTGGAGAGGGTGTGGGGTCAAAGAAACACTCCTGCACTACTGGTGGGAATGTGAATTGACCCAACCTTTGTGGAGAACAGTCTGGAGAACTCTCAGAAGGCTAGAAATGGACCTACCCTATGATCCTGCAATTCCTCTCCTAGGGATATCTCCTAAGGAACCCAACACACCCATCCAAAAAAAGATCTGTGTACACACATGTTCTTAGCAGCACAATTTGTAATAGCCAAAACTTGGAAGTAACTCAGGTGTCCAACAACAGATGGATGGCTGAGCAAGTTGTGGTATATATACACAATGGAATACTACTCACCTATAAAAAATGGTGACTTCACCATTTTCAGCCGATGTTGGATGAAAAAAATCATGTTAAGTGAAATAAGTCAGAAACAGAAGGATGAATATGGGATGATCTCACTCATGGGCAGAAGTTGAAAAAGAAGATCAGAAGAGAAAACACAAATAGAACCTGAACTGGAATTGGCATATTGCACCAAAGTAAATGACTCTGGGGTTGGTGGGTGGAAAAATACAGGTCCAAAAAGGATGACAGAGGACCTAATGGGGGTTGTATTGTTATATGGGAAACTGGGAAATGCTATGCATGTACAAGTTATTGTACTTACTGTCAAATGTAAAACATTAATTCCCAATAAAGAAATTTTTTTTAAAAAAGAACAGAAAAACAAATGCTGTACTAAACTTGAATACCACCTTTGCCACCTCTTTGCTATGTGATCTAAGGCAAGTCACTTGATCTCTCTGGATCCTGTTCCCTCTATCATTAAATGGTACAACCACCCTCCTCTTGTTAAGATATTTTGAAGGTTAAATGCAGTAAGTAATGGGGAGTTCTGGCATAAGGCCATGCAGATAGCAAGTGTTTAATATAAATGGCTGTTTACGAGATGAATGATGGGGAAGCTCTGTGTGTTGTATGGGAGGTGAGTGAAGAGGGATTGTCTTCTCAAACTCCAAACTTCAGTCTTTCCCATCTCAATAAGCAATAGATAATGACACCTCTCCAGACCACAGTCACCCTTGGCCTTACTCCCTGCCAAAAGTTGGTTTTGGATGCTAAAAAGAAGAGAGAAGCCTCAGGATAACAGCACCCCTCAACAGGACCAGCAGATACTGACTCCTTCCCTAAGTCATTGGAGTTTGGTCTCCAGTCCAGGAAGTTCTAGAACATCCACTCCTGCCCAGAGACATCCAGCCCTGAGCTCAGATGGCCCCCATCCACCCCAGGGGCACCCCTAAACACCAGCACAGAAAGAGGAAGAGAGAAGAGTAAGGGCCGCATGTTGAGGACAAGGGCAGTGGGGCATGTGGCCGTAACGGGAGAAGGCCAGAACTGGCCTATTTTGGGAGGCAGGCGGCAGCAGGTGGCTGGCTGGTACGGGGACATGTGAACCTTCCTGTGGGGAGCCATGTGGCCAGCAGCAGGGCAGCTTGGCACTGCCTGGCCCTGCACAGGCCCTGCCTGGGCCCACCCACCAGATGCATTTGGGGCCTTGGATCATGGAAAAGGCTCCCTTTCTCCAAGTCAAAGGACATCCTCCCCAATATGGCCTAGAGG